>NW_027472433.1:0-28000 GCF_965638725.1 Aptenodytes patagonicus | reverse complement strand
CCACACTCTTCTCGACCACTGGAGCCACCTCCACTGCTGTCACCTCCACAGAGGTGACCACCACTTTGGACCCCACCACTTCCAGAGACGCCTCCACTGCCTTCAGCACCAGTACAGCCCCCTCCAGTGATCTCACCTCCACTGAGGTGACCTCCACAGCAGCCCCCACCACCTCAGGAGACATCTCCACACTCTTCTCGACCACTGGAGCCACCTCCACTGCTGTCACCTCCACAGACGTGACCTCCACAGCAGCCCCCACCACCTCAGGAGACATCTCCACACTCTTCTCGACCACTGGAGCCACCTCCACTGCTGTCACCTCCACAGACGTGACCTCCACAGCAGCCCCCACCACCTCAGGAGACATCTCCACACTCTTCTCGACCACTGGAGCCACCTCCACTGCTGTCACCTCCACAGAGGTGACCTCCACAGCAGCCCCCACCACCTCAGGAGACATCTCCACACTCTTCTCGACCACTGGAGCCACCTCCACTGCTGTCACCTCCAAAGAGGTGACCACCACTTTGGCCCCCACCACTTCCAGAGACGCCTCCACTGCCTTCAGCACCAGTAGAGCCCCCTCCACTGCTGTCACCTCCACAGAGGTGACCTCCACAGCAGCCCCCACCACCTCAGGAGACATCTCCACACTCTTCTCGACCACTGGAGCCACCTCCACTGCTGTCACCTCCACAGACGTGACCTCCACAGCAGCCCCCACCACCTCAGGAGACATCTCCACACTCTTCTCGACCACTGGAGCCACCTCCACTGCTGTCACCTCCACTGAGGTGACCTCCACAGCAGCCCCCACCACCTCAGGAGACATCTCCACACTCTTCTCGACCACTGGAGCCACCTCCACTGCTGTCACCTCCACAGAGGTGACCTCCACAGCAGCCCCCACCACCTCAGGAGATGCCTCCACGGTCTTCTCGACCACTGGAGCCACCTCCACTGCTGTCACCTCCACAGAGGTGACCTCCACAGCAGCCCCACCACCTCAGGAGACATCTCCACACTCTTCTCGACCACTGGAGCCACCTCCACTGCTGTCACCTCCAGTGAGGTGACCACCACTTTGGCCCCCACCACTTCCAGAGACGCCTCCACTGCCTTCAGCACCAGTACAGCCCCCTCCAGTGATCTCACCTCCACTGAGGTGACCTCCACAGCAGCCCCCACCACCTCAGGAGACATCTCCACACTCTTCTCGACCACTGGAGCCACCTCCACTGCTGTCACCTCCACAGAGTTGACCTCCACAGCAGCCCCCACCACCTCAGGAGATGCCTCCACACTCTTCTCGACCACTGGAGCCACCTCCACTGCTGTCACCTCCACAGAGGTGACCACCACTTTGGCCCCCACCACTTCCAGAGACGCCTCCACTGCCATCACCACCAGTACAGCCCCCTCCAGTGATCTCACCTCCACTGAGGTGACCTCCACAGCAGCCCCCACCACCTCAGGAGACATCTCCACACTCTTCTCGACCACTGGAGCCACCTCCACTGCTGTCACCTCCACAGACGTGACCTCCACAGCAGCCCCCACCACCTCAGGAGACATCTCCACACTCTTCTCGACCACTGGAGCCACCTCCACTGCTGTCACCTCCACAGAGGTGACCTCCACAGCAGCCCCCACCACCTCAGGAGACATCTCCACACACTTCTCGACCACTGGAGCCACCTCCACTGCTGTCACCTCCACAGAGGTGACCACCACTTTGGCCCCCACCACTTCCAGAGACGCCTCCACAGCCTTCACCACCAGTACAGCCCCCTCCACTGCTGTCACCTCCACTGAGGTGACCTCCACAGCAGCCCCCACCACCTCAGGAGACATCTCCACACTCTTCTCGACCACTGGAGCCACCTCCACTGCTGTCACCTCCACAGAGGTGACCTCCACAGCAGCCCCCACCACCTCAGGAGACATCTCCACACTCTTCTCGACCACTGGAGCCACCTCCACTGCTGTCACCTCCACAGAGTTGACCTCCACAGCAGCCCCCACCACCTCAGGAGATGCCTCCACACTCTTCTCGACCACTGGAGCCACCTCCACTGCTGTCACCTCCACAGAGGTGACCACCACTTTGGCCCCCACCACTTCCAGAGACGCCTCCACTGCCTTTACCACCAGTAGAGCCCCCTCCAGTGATCTCACCTCCACTGAGGTGACCTCCACAGCAGCCCCCACCACCTCAGGAGACATCTCCACACTCTTCTCGACCACTGGAGCCACCTCCACTGCTGTCACCTCCACAGAGTTGACCTCCACAGCAGCCCCCACCACCTCAGGAGACATCTCCACACTCTTCTCGACCACTGGAGCCACCTCCACTGCTGTCACCTCCACAGAGGTGACCTCCACAGCAGCCCCCACCACCTCAGGAGACATCTCCACACACTTCTCGACCACTGGAGCCACCTCCACTGCTGTCACCTCCACAGAGGTGACCACCACTTTGGCCCCCACCACTTCCAGAGACGCCTCCACAGCCTTCACCACCAGTACAGCCCCCTCCACTGCTGTCACCTCCACTGAGGTGACCTCCACAGCAGCCCCCACCCCTCAGGAGACATCTCCACACTCTTCTCGACCACTGGAGCCACCTCCACTGCTGTCACCTCCACAGAGGTGACCTCCACAGCAGCCCCCACCACCTCAGGAGACATCTCCACACTCTTCTCGACCACTGGAGCCACCTCCACTGCTGTCACCTCCACAGAGTTGACCTCCACAGCAGCCCCCACCACCTCAGGAGATGCCTCCACACTCTTCTCGACCACTGGAGCCACCTCCACTGCTGTCACCTCCACAGAGGTGACCACCACTTTGGCCCCCACCACTTCCAGAGACGCCTCCACTGCCTTTACCACCAGTAGAGCCCCCTCCAGTGATCTCACCTCCACTGAGGTGACCTCCACAGCAGCCCCCACCACCTCAGGAGACATCTCCACACTCTTCTCGACCACTGGAGCCACCTCCACTGCTGTCACCTCCACAGACGTGACCTCCACAGCAGCCCCACCACCTCAGGAGACATCTCCACACTCTTCTCGACCACTGGAGCCACCTCCACTGCTGTCACCTCCACAGAGGTGACCTCCACAGCAGCCCCCACCACCTCAGGAGACATCTCCACACACTTCTCGACCACTGGAGCCACCTCCACTGCTGTCACCTCCACAGAGGTGACCACCACTTTGGCCCCCACCACTTCCAGAGACGCCTCCACAGCCTTCACCACCAGTACAGCCCCCTCCACTGCTGTCACCTCCACTGAGGTGACCTCCACAGCAGCCCCCACCACCTCAGGAGACATCTCCACACTCTTCTCGACCACTGGAGCCACCTCCACTGCTGTCACCTCCACAGAGGTGACCTCCACAGCAGCCCCCACCACCTCAGGAGACATCTCCACACTCTTCTCGACCACTGGAGCCACCTCCACTGCTGTCACCTCCACAGACGTGACCTCCACAGCAGCCCCCACCACCTCAGGAGACATCTCCACACTCTTCTCGACCACTGGAGCCACCTCCACTGCTGTCACCTCCACAGAGTTGACCTCCACAGCAGCCCCCACCACCTCAGGAGATGCCTCCACACTCTTCTCGACCACTGGAGCCACCTCCACTGCTGTCACCTCCACAGAGGTGACCTCCACAGCAGCCCCCACCACCTCAGGAGATGCCTCCACGGTCTTCTCGACCACTGGAGCCACCTCCACTGCTGTCACCTCCACAGAGGTGACCACCACTTTGGCCCCCACCACTTCCAGAGACGCCTCCACTGCCTTTACCACCAGTAGAGCCCCCTCCAGTGATCTCACCTCCACTGAGGTGACCTCCACAGTAGCCCCCACCACCTCAGGAGACATCTCCACACTCTTCTCGACCACTGGAGCCACCTCCACTGCTGTCACCTCCACAGACGTGACCTCCACAGCAGCCCCCACCACCTCAGGAGACATCTCCACACTCTTCTCGACCACTGGAGCCACCTCCACTGCTGTCACCTCCACAGACGTGACCTCCACAGCAGCCCCCACCACCTCAGGAGATGCCTCCACGGTCTTTCTCGACCACTGGAGGCCCACCTCCACTGCTGTCACCTCCACAGAGGTGACCTCCACAGCAGCCCCCACCACCTCAGGAGACATCTCCACACTCTTCTCGACCACTGGAGCCACCTCCACTGCTGTCACCTCCACAGAGGTGACCACCACTTTGGCCCCCACCACTTCCAGAGACGCCTCCACTGCCTTCACCACCAGTACAGCCCCCTCCAGTGATCTCACCTCTACTGAGGTGACCTCCACAGCAGCCCCCACCACCTCAGGAGACATCTCCACACTCTTCTCGACCACTGGAGCCACCTCCACTGCTGTCACCTCCACAGAGGTGACCTCCACAGCAGACCCCACCACCTCAGGAGATGCCTCCACACTCGTCTCGGACCACTGGAGCCACCTCCACTGCTGTCACCTCCACAGAGGTGACCACCACTTTGGCCCCCACCACTTCCAGAGACGCCTCCACAGCCTTCACCACCAGTACAGCCCCCTCCACTGCTGTCACCTCCACAGAGGTGACCTCCACAGCAGCCCCACCACCTCAGGAGACATCTCCACACTCTTCTCGACCACTGGAGCCACCTCCACTGCTGTCACCTCCACAGACGTGACCTCCACAGCAGCCCCCACCACCTCAGGAGACATCTCCACACTCTTCTCGACCACTGGAGCCACCTCCACTGCTGTCACCTCCACAGAGGTGACCTCCACAGCAGCCCCCACCACCTCAGGAGACATCTCCACACTCTTCTCGACCACTGGAGCCACCTCCACTGCTGTCACCTCCACAGAGGTGACCACCACTTTGGCCCCCACCACTTCCAGAGACGCCTCCACTGCCTTCAGCACCAGTAGAGCCCCCTCCACTGCTGTCACCTCCACAGAGGTGACCTCCACAGCAGCCCCCACCACCTCAGGAGACATCTCCACACTCTTCTCGACCACTGGAGCCACCTCCACTGCTGTCACCTCCACAGAGGTGACCTCCACAGCAGCCCCCACCACCTCAGGAGACATCTCCACACTCTTCTCGACCACTGGAGCCACCTCCACTGCTGTCACCTCCACAGACGTGACCTCCACAGCAGCCCCCACCACCTCAGGAGACATCTCCACACTCTTCTCGACCACTGGAGCCACCTCCACTGCTGTCACCTCCACAGAGGTGACCTCCACAGCAGCCCCCACCACCTCAGGAGACATCTCCACACTCTTCTCGACCACTGGAGCCACCTCCACTGCTGTCACCTCCACAGACGTGACCTCCACAGCAGCCCCCACCACCTCAGGAGACATCTCCACACTCTTCTCGACCACTGGAGCCACCTCCACTGCTGTCACCTCCACAGAGGTGACCTCCACAGCAGCCCCCACCACCTCAGGAGACATCTCCACACTCTTCTCGACCACTGGAGCCACCTCCACTGCTGTCACCTCCAGAGAGGTGACCACCACTTTGGCCCCCACCACTTCCAGAGACGCCTCCACTGCCTTCAGCACCAGTAGAGCCCCCTCCACTGCTGTCACCTCCACAGAGGTGACCTCCACAGCAGCCCCCACCACCTCAGGAGATGCCTCCACGGTCTTCTCGACCACTGGAGCCACCTCCACTGCTGTAACCTCCACAGAGGTGACCTCCACAGCAGCCCCCACCACCTCAGGAGACATCTCCACACTCTTCTCGACCACTGGAGCCACCTCCACTGCTGTCACCTCCACAGACGTGACCTCCACAGCAGCCCCCACCACCTCAGGAGACATCTCCACACTCTTCTCGACCACTGGAGCCACCTCCACTGCTGTCACCTCCACAGAGGTGACCTCCACAGCAGCCCCCACCACCTCAGGAGACATCTCCACACTCTTCTCGACCACTGGAGCCACCTCCACTGCTGTCACCTCCACAGAGGTGACCTCCACAGCAGCCCCCACCACCTCAGGAGACATCTCCACACTCTTCTCGACCACAGGAGCCACCTCCACTGCTGTCACCTCCACAGAGGTGACCACCACTTTGGCCCCCACCACTTCCAGAGACGCCTCCACTGCCTTCAGCACCAGTAGAGCCCCCTCCACTGCTGTCACCTCCACAGAGGTGACCTCCACAGCAGCCCCCACCACCTCAGGAGATGCCTCCACGGTCTTCTCGACCACTGGAGCCACCTCCACTGCTGTCACCTCCACAGAGGTGACCTCCACAGCAGCCCCCACCACCACAGGAGACATCTCCACACTCTTCTCGACCACTGGAGCCACCTCCACTGCTGTCACCTCCACAGAGGTGACCTCAATGTCATCCCCCACCGCCTCAGCAGAGTCCACCACTCCCTCCTCCACCACAGGAGCCACCTCCACTGCTGTCACCTCCACAGAGGTGACCTCCACAGCAGCCCCCACCACCTCAGGAGACATCTCCACACTCTTCTCGACCACTGGAGCCACCTCCACTGCTGTCACCTCCACAGAGGTGACCTCCACAGCAGCCCCCACCACCTCAGGAGATGCCTCCACACTCTTCTCGACCACTGGAGCCACCTCCACTGCTGTCACCTCCACAGAGGTGACCACCACTTTGGCCCCCACCACTTCCAGAGACGCCTCCACTGCCTTCACCACCAGTAGAGCCCCCTCCACTGCTGTCACCTCCACAGAGGTGACCTCCACAGCAGCCCCCACCACCTCAGGAGACATCTCCACACTCTTCTCGACCACTGGAGCCACCTCCACTGCTGTCACCTCCACAGACGTGACCTCCACAGCAGCCCCCACCACCTCAGGAGACATCTCCACACTCTTCTCGACCACTGGAGCCACCTCCACTGCTGTCACCTCCAGTGAGGTGACCTCCACAGCAGCCCCCACCACCTCAGGAGATGCCTCCACACTCTTCTCGACCACTGGAGGCACCTCCACTGCTGTCACCTCCACAGAGGTGACCTCCACAGCAGCCCCCACCACCTCAGGAGACATCTCCACACTCTTCTCGACCACTGGAGCCACCTCCACTGCTGTCACCTCCACAGAGGTGACCTCCACAGCAGCCCCCACCACCTCAGGAGACATCTCCACACTCTTCTCGACCACTGGAGCCACCTCCACTGCTGTCACCTCCAGTGAGGTGACCTCCACAGCAGCCCCCACCACCTCAGGAGATGCCTCCACACTCTTCTCGACCACTGGAGGCACCTCCACTGCTGTCACCTCCACAGAGGTGACCTCCACAGCAGCCCCCACCACCTCAGGAGACATCTCCACACTCTTCTCGACCACTGGAGCCCCCTCCACTGCTGTCACCTCCACAGAGGTGACCTCCACAGCAGCCCCCACCACCTCAGGAGACATCTCCACACTCTTCTCGACCACTGGAGCCACCTCCACTGCTGTCACCTCCACAGAGGTGACCTCCACAGCAGCCCCCACCACCTCAGGAGACATCTCCACACTCTTCTCGACCACTGGAGCCACCTCCACTGCTGTCACCTCCAGTGAGGTGACCTCCACAGCAGCCCCCACCACCTCAGGAGATGCCTCCACACTCTTCTCGACCACTGGAGCCACCTCCACTGCTGTCACCTCCACAGAGGTGACCTCCACAGCAGCCCCCACCACCTCAGGAGACATCTCCACACTCTTCTCGACCACTGGAGCCACCTCCACTGCTGTCACCTCCACAGAGGTGACCTCCACAGCAGCCCCCACCACCTCAGGAGACATCTCCACACTCTTCTCGACCACTGGAGGCACCTCCACTGCTGTCACCTCCACAGAGGTGACCACCACTTTGGCCCCCACCACTTCCAGAGACGCCTCCACTGCCTTCAGCACCAGTACAGCCCCCTCCAGTGATCTCACCTCCACTGAGGTGACCTCCACAGCAGCCCCCACCACCTCAGGAGACATCTCCACACTCTTCTCGACCACTGGAGCCACCTCCACTGCTGTCACCTCCACAGACGTGACCTCCACAGCAGCCCCCACCACCTCAGGAGACATCTCCACACTCTTCTCGACCACTGGAGCCACCTCCACTGCTGTCACCTCCACAGACGTGACCTCCACAGCAGCCCCCACCACCTCAGGAGACATCTCCACACTCTTCTCGACCACTGGAGCCACCTCCACTGCTGTAACCTCCACAGACGTGACCTCCACAGCAGCCCCCACCACCTCAGGAGACATCTCCACACTCTTCTCGACCACTGGAGCCACCTCCACTGCTGTCACCTCCACAGAGGTGACCACCACTTTGGCCCCCACCACTTCCAGAGACGCCTCCACTGCCTTCAGCACCAGTACAGCCCCCTCCAGTGATCTCACCTCCACTGAGGTGACCTCCACAGCAGCCCCCACCACCTCAGGAGACATCTCCACACTCTTCTCGACCACTGGAGCCACCTCCACTGCTGTCACCTCCAGTGAGGTGACCTCCACAGCAGCCCCCACCACCTCAGGAGACATCTCCACACTCTTCTCGACCACTGGAGGCACCTCCACTGCTGTCACCTCCACAGAGGTGACCTCCACAGCAGCCCCCACCACCTCAGGAGACATCTCCACACTCTTCTCGACCACTGGAGGCACCTCCACTGCTGTCACCTCCACAGAGGTGACCACCACTTTGGCCCCCACCACTTCCAGAGACGCCTCCACTGCCTTCAGCACCAGTACAGCCCCCTCCAGTGATCTCACCTCCACTGAGGTGACCTCCACAGCAGCCCCCACCACCTCAGGAGACATCTCCACACTCTTCTCGACCACTGGAGCCACCTCCACTGCTGTCACCTCCACAGACGTGACCTCCACAGCAGCCCCCACCACTTCCAGAGACGCCTCCACTGCCTTCAGCACCAGTACAGCCCCCTCCAGTGATCTCACCTCCACTGAGGTGACCTCCACAGCAGCCCCCACCACCTCAGGAGACATCTCCACACTCTTCTCGACCACTGGAGCCACCTCCACTGCTGTCACCTCCACAGACGTGACCTCCACAGCAGCCCCCACCACCTCAGGAGACATCTCCACACTCTTCTCGACCACTGGAGGCACCTCCACTGCTGTCACCTCCACAGAGGTGACCTCCACAGCAGCCCCCACCACCTCAGGAGACATCTCCACACTCTTCTCGACCACTGGAGCCACCTCCACTGCTGTCACCTCCACAGAGGTGACCTCCACAGCAGCCCCCACCACCTCAGGAGACATCTCCACACTCTTCTCGACCACTGGAGCCACCTCCACTGCTGTAACCTCCACAGACGTGACCTCCACAGCAGCCCCCACCACCTCAGGAGACATCTCCACACTCTTCTCGACCACTGGAGCCACCTCCACTGCTGTCACCTCCACAGAGGTGACCACCACTTTGGCCCCCACCACTTCCAGAGACGCCTCCACTGCCTTCAGCACCAGTACAGCCCCCTCCAGTGATCTCACCTCCACTGAGGTGACCTCCACAGCAGCCCCCACCACCTCAGGAGACATCTCCACACTCTTCTCGACCACTGGAGCCACCTCCACTGCTGTCACCTCCACAGAGGTGACCTTCACAGCAGCCCCCACCACCTCAGGAGACATCTCCACACTCTTCTCGACCACTGGAGGCACCTCCACTGCTGTAACCTCCACAGAGGTGACCTCCACAGCAGCCCCCACCACCTCAGGAGACATCTCCACACTCTTCTCGACCACTGGAGGCACCTCCACTGCTGTCACCTCCACAGAGGTGACCACCACTTTGGCCCCCACCACTTCCAGAGACGCCTCCACTGCCTTCAGCACCAGTACAGCCCCCTCCAGTGATCTCACCTCCACTGAGGTGACCTCCACAGCAGCCCCCACCACCTCAGGAGACATCTCCACACTCTTCTCGACCACTGGAGCCACCTCCACTGCTGTCACCTCCACAGAGGTGACCTCCACAGCAGCCCCCACCACCTCAGGAGACATCTCCACACTCTTCTCGACCACTGGAGCCACCTCCACTGCTGTCACCTCCACAGACGTGACCTCCACAGCAGCCCCCACCACCTCAGGAGACATCTCCACACTCTTCTCGACCACTGGAGGCACCTCCACTGCTGTCACCTCCACAGAGGTGACCACCACTTTGGCCCCCACCACTTCCAGAGACGCCTCCACTGACTTCAGCACCAGTACAGCCCCCTCCAGTGATCTCACCTCCACTGAGGTGACCTCCACAGCAGCCCCCACCACCTCAGGAGACATCTCCACACTCTTCTCGACCACTGGAGCCACCTCCACTGCTGTCACCTCCACAGAGGTGACCTCCACAGCAGCCCCCACCACCTCAGGAGATGCCTCCACGGTCTTCTCGACCACTGGAGCCACCTCCACTGCTGTCACCTCCACAGACGTGACCTCCACAGCAGCCCCCACCACTTCCAGAGACGCCTCCACTGCCTTCAGCACCAGTACAGCCCCCTCCAGTGATCTCACCTCCACTGAGGTGACCTCCACAGCAGCCCCCACCACCTCAGGAGACATCTCCACACTCTTCTCGACCACTGGAGCCACCTCCACTGCTGTCACCTCCACAGACGTGACCTCCACAGCAGCCCCCACCACCTCAGGAGATATCTCCACACTCTTCTCGACCACTGGAGCCACCTCCACTGCTGTCACCTCCACAGACGTGACCTCCACAGCAGCCCCCACCACCTCAGGAGACATCTCCACACTCTTCTCGACCACTGGAGGCACCTCCACTGCTGTCACCTCCACAGAGGTGACCACCACTTTGGCCCCCACCACTTCCAGAGACGCCTCCACTGCCTTCAGCACCAGTACAGCCCCCTCCAGTGATCTCACCTCCACTGAGGTGACCTCCACAGCAGCCCCCACCACCTCAGGAGACATCTCCACACTCTTCTCGACCACTGGAGCCACCTCCACTGCTGTCACCTCCACAGACGTGACCTCCACAGCAGCCCCCACCACCTCAGGAGACATCTCCACACTCTTCTCGACCACTGGAGGCACCTCCACTGCTGTCACCTCCACAGACGTGACCTCCACAGCAGCCCCCACCACCTCAGGAGACATCTCCACACTCTTCTCGACCACTGGAGCCACCTCCACTGCTGTCACCTCCACAGAGGTGACCTCCACAGCAGCCCCCACCACCTCAGGAGACATCTCCACACTCTTCTCGACCACTGGAGCCACCTCCACTGCTGTAACCTCCACAGACGTGACCTCCACAGCAGCCCCCACCACCTCAGGAGACATCTCCACACTCTTCTCGACCACTGGAGCCACCTCCACTGCTGTCACCTCCACAGACGTGACCACCACTTTGGCCCCCACCACTTCCAGAGACGCCTCCACTGCCTTCAGCACCAGTACAGCCCCCTCCAGTGATCTCACCTCCACTGAGGTGACCTCCACAGCAGCCCCCACCACCTCAGGAGACATCTCCACACTCTTCTCGACCACTGGAGCCACCTCCACTGCTGTCACCTCCACAGAGGTGACCTCCACAGCAGCCCCCACCACCTCAGGAGACATCTCCACACTCTTCTCGACCACTGGAGCCACCTCCACTGCTGTCACCTCCACAGACGTGACCTCCACAGCAGCCCCCACCACCTCAGGAGATGCCTCCACACTCTTCTCGACCACTGGAGGCACCTCCACTGCTGTCACCTCCACAGAGGTGAGCACCACTTTGGCCCCCACCACTTCCAGAGACGCCTCCACTGCCTTCAGCACCAGTACAGCCCCCTCCAGTGAACTCACCTCCACTGAGGTGACCTCCACAGCAGCCCCCACCACCTCAGGAGACATCTCCACACTCTTCTCGACCACTGGAGCCACCTCCACTGCTGTCACCTCCACAGACGTGACCTCCACAGCAGTCCCCACCACTTCCAGAGACGCCTCCACTGACTTCAGCACCAGTACAGCCCCCTCCAGTGATCTCACCTCCACTGAGGTGACCTCCACAGCAGCCCCCACCACCTCAGGAGACATCTCCACACTCTTCTCGACCACTGGAGCCACCTCCACTGCTGTCACCTCCACAGAGGTGACCTCCACAGCAGCCCCCACCACCTCAGGAGACATCTCCACACTCTTCTCGACCACTGGAGGCACCTCCACTGCTGTCACCTCCACAGACGTGACCTCCACAGCAGCCCCCACCACCTCAGGAGACATCTCCACACTCTTCTCGACCACTGGAGCCACCTCCACTGCTGTCACCTCCACAGAGGTGACCTCCACAGCAGCCCCCACCACCTCAGGAGACATCTCCACACTCTTCTCGACCACTGGAGCCACCTCCACTGCTGTCACCTCCACAGAGGTGACCTCCACAGCAGCCCCCACCACCTCAGGAGACATCTCCACACTCTTCTCGACCACTGGAGGCACCTCAACTGCTGTCACCTCCACAGAGGTGACTACCACTTTGGCCCCCACCACTTCCAGAGACGCCTCCACTGCCTTCAGCACCAGTAGAGCCCCCTCCAGTGATCTCACCTCCACTGAGGTGACCTCCACAGCAGCCCCCACCACCTCAGGAGACATCTCCACACTCTTCTCGACCACTGGAGCCACCTCCACTGCTGTCACCTCCACAGACGTGACCTCCACAGCAGCCCCCACCACCTCAGGAGACATCTCCACACTCTTCTCGACCACTGGAGCCACATCCACTGCTGTCACCTCCACAGAGGTGACCTCCACAGCAGCCCCCACCACCTCAGGAGACATCTCCACACTCTTCTCGACCACTGGAGCCACCTCCACTGCTGTCACCTCCAGTGAGGTGACCTCCACAGCAGCCCCCACCACCTCAGGAGATGCCTCCACACTCTTCTCGACCACTGGAGCCACCTCCACTGCTGTCACCTCCACAGAGGTGACCTCCACAGCAGCCCCCACCACCTCAGGAGACATCTCCACACTCTTCTCGACCACTGGAGCCACCTCCACTGCTGTCACCTCCACAGAGGTGACCTCCACAGCAGCCCCCACCACCTCAGGAGACATCTCCACACTCTTCTCGACCACTGGAGGCACCTCCACTGCTGTCACCTCCACAGAGGTGACCACCACTTTGGCCCCCACCACTTCCAGAGACGCCTCCACAGCCTTCACCACCAGTACAGCCCCCTCCAGTGATCTCACCTCCACTGAGGTGACCTCCACAGCAGCCCCCACCACCTCAGGAGACATCTCCACACTCTTCTCGACCACTGGAGCCACCTCCACTGCTGTCACCTCCACAGACGTGACCTCCACAGCAGCCCCCACCACCTCAGGAGATATCTCCACACTCTTCTCGACCACTGGAGCCACCTCCACTGCTGTCACCTCCACAGACGTGACCTCCACAGCAGCCCCCACCACCTCAGGAGACATCTCCACACTCTTCTCGACCACTGGAGCCACCTCCACTGCTGTCACCTCCACAGAGGTGACCACCACTTTGGCCCCCACCACTTCCAGAGACGCCTCCACTGCCTTCAGCACCAGTACAGCCCCCTCCAGTGATCTCACCTCCACTGAGGTGACCTCCAC
Organism: Aptenodytes patagonicus; assembly: GCF_965638725.1. Taxonomy (NCBI): domain Eukaryota; kingdom Metazoa; phylum Chordata; class Aves; order Sphenisciformes; family Spheniscidae; genus Aptenodytes; species Aptenodytes patagonicus. The sequence continues at coordinate 14,358 of NW_027472433.1, read as the reverse complement.
AGCAGCCCCCACCACCTCAGGAGACATCTCCACACTCTTCTCGACCACTGGAGCCACCTCCACTGCTGTCACCTCCACAGAGGTGACATCCACAGCAGCCCCCACCACCTCAGGAGACATCTCCACACTCTTCTCGACCACTGGAGGCACCTCCACTGCTGTCACCTCCACAGAGGTGACCACCACTTTGGCCCCCACCACTTCCAGAGACGCCTCCACTGCCTTCAGCACCAGTACAGCCCCCTCCAGTGATCTCACCTCCACTGAGGTGACCTCCACAGCAGCCCCCACCACCTCAGGAGACATCTCCACACTCTTCTCGACCACTGGAGCCACCTCCACTGCTGTCACCTCCACAGAGGTGACCTCCACAGCAGCCCCCACCACCTCAGGAGACATCTCCACACTCTTCTCGACCACTGGAGCCACCTCCACTGCTGTCACCTCCACAGACGTGACCTCCACAGCAGCCCCCACCACCTCAGGAGACATCTCCACACTCTTCTCGACCACTGGAGCCACCTCCACTGCTGTCACCTCCACAGAGGTGACCACCACTTTGGCCCCCACCACTTCCAGAGACGCCTCCACTGACTTCAGCACCAGTACAGCCCCCTCCAGTGATCTCACCTCCACTGAGGTGACCTCCACAGCAGCCCCCACCACCTCAGGAGACATCTCCACACTCTTCTCGACCACTGGAGCCACCTCCACTGCTGTCACCTCCACAGAGGTGACCTCCACAGCAGCCCCCACCACCTCAGGAGATGCCTCCACGGTCTTCTCGACCACTGGAGCCACCTCCACTGCTGTCACCTCCACAGAGGTGACCTCCACAGCAGCCCCCACCACCTCAGGAGACATCTCCACACTCTTCTCGACCACTGGAGGCACCTCCACTGCTGTCACCTCCACAGAGGTGACCTCCACAGCAGCCCCCACCACCTCAGGAGACATCTCCACACTCTTCTCGACCACTGGAGGCACCTCCACTGCTGTCACCTCCACAGAGGTGACCACCACTTTGGCCCCCACCACTTCCAGAGACGCCTCCACTGCCTTCAGCACCAGTACAGCCCCCTCCAGTGATCTCAGCTCCACTGAGGTGACCTCCACAGCAGCCCCCACCACCTCAGGAGACATCTCCACACTCTTCTCGACCACTGGAGCCACCTCCACTGCTGTCACCTCCACAGACGTGACCTCCACAGCAGCCCCCACCACTTCCAGAGACGCCTCCACTGCCTTCAGCACCAGTACAGCCCCCTCCAGTGATCTCACCTCCACTGAGGTGACCTCCACAGCAGCCCCCACCACCTCAGGAGACATCTCCACACTCTTCTCGACCACTGGAGCCACCTCCACTGCTGTCACCTCCACAGACGTGACCTCCACAGCAGCCCCCACCACCTCAGGAGACATCTCCACACTCTTCTCGACCACTGGAGCCACCTCCACTGCTGTCACCTCCACAGAGGTGACCTCCACAGCAGCCCCCACCACCTCAGGAGACATCTCCACACTCTTCTCGACCACTGGAGCCACCTCCACTGCTGTAACCTCCACAGACGTGACCTCCACAGCAGCCCCCACCACCTCAGGAGACATCTCCACACTCTTCTCGACCACTGGAGCCACCTCCACTGCTGTCACCTCCACAGAGGTGCCCACCACTTTGGCCCCCACCACTTCCAGAGACGCCTCCACTGCCTTCAGCACCAGTACAGCCCCCTCCAGTGATCTCACCTCCACTGAGGTGACCTCCACAGCAGCCCCCACCACCTCAGGAGACATCTCCACACTCTTCTCGACCACTGGAGCCACCTCCACTGCTGTCACCTCCACAGAGGTGACCACCACTTTGGCCCCCACCACTTCCAGAGACGCCTCCACTGACTTCAGCACCAGTACAGCCCCCTCCAGTGATCTCACCTCCACTGAGGTGACCTCCACAGCAGCCCCCACCACCTCAGGAGACATCTCCACACTCTTCTCGACCACTGGAGCCACCTCCACTGCTGTCACCTCCACAGACGTGACCTCCACAGCAGCCCCCACCACCTCAGGAGATATCTCCACACTCTTCTCGACCACTGGAGCCACCTCCACTGCTGTCACCTCCACAGACGTGACCTCCACAGCAGCCCCCACCACCTCAGGAGACATCTCCACACTCTTCTCGACCACTGGAGGCACCTCCACTGCTGTCACCTCCACAGAGGTGACCACCACTTTGGCCCCCACCACTTCCAGAGACGCCTCCACTGCCTTCAGCACCAGTACAGCCCCCTCCAGTGATCTCACCTCCACTGAGGTGACCTCCACAGCAGCCCCCACCACCTCAGGAGACATCTCCACACTCTTCTCGACCACTGGAGCCACCTCCACTGCTGTCACCTCCAGAGACGTGACCTCCACAGCAGCCCCCACCACCTCAGGAGACATCTCCACACTCTTCTCGACCACTGGAGGCACCTCCACTGCTGTCACCTCCACAGACGTGACCTCCACAGCAGCCCCCACCACCTCAGGAGACATCTCCACACTCTTCTCGACCACTGGAGCCACCTCCACTGCTGTCACCTCCACAGAGGTGACCTCCACAGCAGCCCCCACCACCTCAGGAGACATCTCCACACTCTTCTCGACCACTGGAGCCACCTCCACTGCTGTCACCTCCACAGACGTGACCTCCACAGCAGCCCCCACCACCTCAGGAGACATCTCCACACTCTTCTCGACCACTGGAGGCACCTCCACTGCTGTCACCTCCACAGAGGTGAGCACCACTTTGGCCCCCACCACTTCCAGAGACGCCTCCACTGCCTTCAGCACCAGTACAGCCCCCTCCAGTGATCTCACCTCCACTGAGGTGACCTCCACAGCAGCCCCCACCACCTCAGGAGACATCTCCACACTCTTCTCGACCACTGGAGCCACCTCCACTGCTGTCACCTCCACAGACGTGACCTCCACAGCAGTCCCCACCACTTCCAGAGACGCCTCCACTGACTTCAGCACCAGTACAGCCCCCTCCAGTGATCTCACCTCCACTGAGGTGACCTCCACAGCAGCCCCCACCACCTCAGGAGACATCTCCACACTCTTCTCGACCACTGGAGCCACCTCCACTGCTGTCACCTCCACAGAGGTGACCTCCACAGCAGCCCCCACCACCTCAGGAGACATCTCCACACTCTTCTCGACCACTGGAGCCACCTCCACTGCTGTCACCTCCACAGAGGTGACCTCCACAGCAGCCCCCACCACCTCAGGAGACATCTCCACACTCTTCTCGACCACTGGAGCCACCTCCACTGCTGTAACCTCCACAGACGTGACCTCCACAGCAGCCCCCACCACCTCAGGAGACATCTCCACACTCTTCTCGACCACTGGAGCCACCTCCACTGCTGTCACCTCCACAGAGGTGACCTCCACAGCAGCCCCCACCACCTCAGGAGACATCTCCACACTCTTCTCGACCACTGAAGCCACCTCCACTGCTGTCACCTCCACAGACGTGACCTCCACAGCAGCCCCCACCACCTCAGGAGATGCCTCCACACTCTTCTCGACCACTGGAGCCACCTCCACTGCTGTCACCTCCACAGAGGTGACCTCCACAGCAGCCCCCACCACTTCCAGAGACGCCTCCACTGCCTTCAGCACCAGTACAGCCCCCTCCAGTGATCTCACCTCCACTGAGGTGACCTCCACAGCAGCCCCCACCACCTCAGGAGACATCTCCACACTCTTCTCGACCACTGGAGCCACCTCCACTGCTGTCACCTCCACAGAGGTGACCTCCACAGCAGCCCCCACCACCTCAGGAGACATCTCCACACTCTTCTCGACCACTGGAGCCACCTCCACTGCTGTCACCTCCACAGAGGTGACCTCCACAGCAGCCCCCACCACCTCAGGAGACATCTCCACACTCTTCTCGACCACTGGAGGCACCTCAACTGCTGTCACCTCCACAGAGGTGACCACCACTTTGGCCCCCACCACTTCCAGAGACGCCTCCACTGCCTTCAGCACCAGTACAGCCCCCTCCAGTGATCTCACCTCCACTGAGGTGACCTCCACAGCAGCCCCCACCACCTCAGGAGACATCTCCACACTCTTCTCGACCACTGGAGCCACCTCCACTGCTGTCACCTCCACAGACGTGACCTCCACAGCAGCCCCCACCACCTCAGGAGACATCTCCACACTCTTCTCGACCACTGGAGCCACCTCCACTGCTGTCACCTCCACAGACGTGACCTCCACAGCAGCCCCCACCACCTCAGGAGACATCTCCACACTCTTCTCGACCACTGGAGCCACATCCACTGCTGTCACCTCCACAGAGGTGACCTCGACAGCAGCCCCCACCACCTCAGGAGACATCTCCACACTCTTCTCGACCACTGGAGCCACCTCCACTGCTGTCACCTCCAGTGAGGTGACCTCCACAGCAGCCCCCACCACCTCAGGAGATGCCTCCACACTCTTCTCGACCACTGGAGCCACCTCCACTGCTGTCACCTCCACAGAGGTGACCTCCACAGCAGCCCCCACCACCTCAGGAGACATCTCCACACTCTTCTCGACCACTGGAGCCACCTCCACTGCTGTCACCTCCACAGAGGTGACCTCCACAGCAGCCCCCACCACCTCAGGAGACATCTCCACACTCTTCTCGACCACTGGAGGCACCTCCACTGCTGTCACCTCCACAGAGGTGACCACCACTTTGGCCCCCACCACTTCCAGAGACGCCTCCACAGCCTTCACCACCAGTACAGCCCCCTCCAGTGATCTCACCTCCACTGAGGTGACCTCCACAGCAGCCCCCACCACCTCAGGAGACATCTCCACACTCTTCTCGACCACTGGAGCCACCTCCACTGCTGTCACCTCCACAGAGGTGACCTCCACAGCAGCCCCCACCACCTCAGGAGACATCTCCACACTCTTCTCGACCACTGGAGCCACCTCCACTGCTGTCTCCTCCACAGAGGTGACCTCAATGTCATCCCCCACCGCCTCAGCAGAGTCCACCACTCCCTCCTCCACCACAGGAGCCACCTCCACTGCTGTCACCTCTACAGAGGTGACCACCACTTTGGCCCCCACCACTTCCAGAGACGCCTCTACAGCGTTCACCACCAGTACAGCCCCCTCCAGTGATCTCACCTCCACTGAGGTGACCTCCACAGCAGCCCCCACCACTTCAGAAGACTTCTCCACACTCTTCTCGACCACTGGAGGCACCTCCACTGCTGTCACCTCCACAGAGGTGACCTCAATGTCATCCCCCACCGCCTCAGCAGAGTCCACCACTCCCTCCTCCACCACAGGAGCCACCTCCACTGCTGTCACCTCCACTGAGGTGACCTCCACAGCAGCCCCCACCACCTCAGGAGACATCTCCACACTCTTCTCGACCACTGGAGCCACCTCCACTGCTGTCACCTCCACAGACGTGACCTCCACAGCAGCCCCCACCACCTCAGGAGACATCTCCACACTCTTCTCGACCACTGGAGCCAGCTCCACTGCTGTCACCTCCACAGAGGTGACCTCCACAGCAGCCCCCACCACCTCAGGAGATGCCTCCACACTCTTCTCGACCACTGGAGCCACCTCCACTGCTGTCACCTCCACAGAGGTGACCTCCACAGCAGCCCCCACCACCTCAGGAGACATCTCCACACTCTTCTCGACCACGGGAGCCACCTCCACTGCTGTCACCTCCACAGAGGTGACCTCCACAGCAGCCCCCACCACTTCAGGAGGCATCTCCACACTCTTCTCGACCACTGGAGCCACCTCCACTGCTGTCACCTCCACAGAGGTGACCACCACTTTGGCCCCCACCACTTCCAGAGACGCCTCCACAGCCTTCACCACCAGTACAGCCCCCTCCAGTGATCTCACCTCCACTGAGGTGACCTCCACAGCAGCCCCCACCACCTCAGGAGACATCTCCACACTCTTCTCGACCACTGGAGCCACCTCCACTGCTGTCACCTCCACAGACGTGACATCCACAGCAGCCCCCACCACCTCAGGGGATGCCTCCACACTCTTCTCGACCACTGGAGGCACCTCCACTGCTGTAACCTCCACAGAGGTGACCTCCACAGCAGCCCCCACCACCACAGGAGACATCTCCACACTCTTCTCGACCATTGGAGCCACCTCCACTGCTGTCACCTCCACAGAGGTGACCTCAATGTCATCCCCCACCGCCTCAGCAGAGTCCACCACTCCCTCCTCCACCACAGGAGCCACCTCCACTGCTGTCACCTCCACAGAGGTGACCACCACTTTGGCCCCCACCACTTCCAGAGACGCCTCCACTGCCTTCAGCACCAGTACAGACCCCTCCACTGCTGTCACCTCCACAGAGGTGACCTCCACAGCAGCCCCCACCACCTCAGGAGATGCCTCCACGGTCTTCTCGACCACTGGAGCCACCTCCACTGCTGTCACCTCCATAGAGGTGACCACCACTTTGGCCCCCACCACTTCCAGAGACGCCTCCACTGCCTTCAGCACCAGTACAGCCCCCTCCAGTGATCTCACCTCCACTGAGGTGACCTCCACAGCAGCCCCCACCACCTCAGGAGACATCTCCACACTCTTCTCGACCACTGGAGCCACCTCCACTGCTGTCACCTCCACAGAGGTGACCTCCACAGCAGCCCCCACCACCACAGGAGACATCTCCACACTCTTCTCGACCACTGGAGCCACCTCCACTGCTGTCACCTCCACAGAGGTGACCTCCACAGCAGCCCCCACCACCTCAGGAGACATCTCCACACTCTTCTCGACCACTGGAGCCACCTCCACTGCTGTCACCTCCACAGAGGTGACCTCCACAGCAGCCCCCACCACCTCAGGAGACATCTCCACACTCTTCTCGACCACTGGAGCCACCTCCACTGCTGTAACCTCCACAGACGTGACCTCCACAGCAGCCCCCACCACCTCAGGAGACATCTCCACACTCTTCTCGACCACTGGAGGCACCTCCACTGCTGTCACCTCCACAGAGGTGACCACCACTTTGGCCCCCACCACTTCCAGAGACGCCTCCACTGCCTTCAGCACCAGTACAGCCCCCTCCAGTGATCTCACCTCCACTGAGGTGACCTCCACAGCAGCCCCCACCACCTCAGGAGACATCTCCACACTCTTCTCGACCACTGGAGCCACCTCCACTGCTGTCACCTCCACAGACGTGACCTCCACAGCAGCCCCCACCACCTCAGGAGATGCCTCCACGGTCTTCTCGACCACTGGAGCCACCTCCACTGCTGTCACCTCCACAGAGGTGACCACCACTTTGGCCCCCACCACTTCCAGAGACGCCGCCACTGCCTTCACCACCAGTACAGCCCCCTCCAGTGACCTCACCTCCACAGAGGTGACCTCCACAGCAGCCCCCACCACCTCAGGAGACATCTCCACACTCTTCTCGACCACTGGAGCCACCTCCACTGCTGTCACCTCCACAGACTTGACCTCCACAGCAGCCCCCACCACCTCAGGAGACATCTCCACACTCTTCTCGACCACTGGAGCCACCTCCACTGCTGTCACCTCCACAGAGGTGACCTCCACAGCAGCCCCCACCACCTCAGGAGACATCTCCACACACTTCTCGACCACTGGAGCCACCTCCACTGCTGTCACCTCCACAGAGGTGACCTCCACAGCAGCCCCCACCACCTCAGGAGACATCTCCACACTCTTCTCGACCACTGGAGCCCCCTCCACTGCTGTCACCTCCACAGAGGTGACCAGCACTTTGGCCCCCACCACTTCCAGAGACGCCTCCACTGCCTTCAGCACCAGTAGAGCCCCCTCCACTGCTGTCACCTCCACAGAGGTGACCTCCACAGCAGCCCCCACCACCTCAGGAGACATCTCCACACACTTCTCGACCACAGGAGCCACCTCCACTGCTGTCACCTCCACTGAGGTGACCTCCACAGCAGCCCCCACCACCTCAGGAGACATCTCCACACTCTTCTCGACCACTGGAGCCACCTCCACTGCTGTCACCTCCACAGAGGTGACCTCCACAGCAGCCCCCACCACCTCAGGAGACATCTCCACACTCTTCTCGACCACTGGAGCCACCTCCACTGCTGTCACCTCCACAGAGGCGACCTCCACAGCAGCCCCCACCACCTCAGGAGATGCCTCCACGGTCTTCTCGACCACTGGAGCCACCTCCACTGCTGTCACCTCCAGTGAGGTGACCACCACTTTGGCCCCCACCACTTCCAGAGACGCCTCCACTGCCTTCACCACCAGTAGAGCCCCCTCCAGTGATCTCACCTCCACTGAGGTGACCTCCACAGCAGCCCCCACCACCTCAGGAGACATCTCCACACTCTTCTCGACCACTGGAGCCACCTCCACTGCTGTCACCTCCACAGACTTGACCTCCACAGCAGCCCCCACCACCTCAGGAGACATCTCCACACTCTTCTCGACCACTGGAGCCACCTCCACTGCTGTCACCTCCACAGAGGTGACCTCCACAGCAGCCCCCACCACCTCAGGAGACATCTCCACACTCTTCTCGACCACTGGAGCCACCTCCACTGCTGTCACCTCCACAGAGGTGACCTCAATGTCATCCCCCACCGCCTCAGCAGAGTCCACCACTCCCTCCTCCACCACAGGAGCCACCTCCACTGCTGTCACCTCCACAGAGGTGACCACCACTTTGGCCCCCACCACTTCCAGAGACGCCTCCACTGCTTTCAGTACCAGTAGAGCCCCCTCCACTGCTGTCACCTCCACAGAGGTGACCACCACAGCAGCCCCCACCACCTCAGGAGACATCTCCACACTCTTCTCGACCACTGGAGCGACCTCCACTGCTGTCACCTCCACAGACGTGACCTCCACAGCAGCCCCCACCACCTCAGGAGACATCTCCACACTCTTCTCGACCACTGGAGCCACCTCCACTGCTGTCACCTCCACAGACGTGACCTCCACAGCAGCCCCCACCACCTCAGGAGACATCTCCACTCCCTCCTCCACCACAGGAGCCACCTCCACTGCTGTCACCTCCACAGAGGTGACCTCCACAGCAGCCCCCACCACCTCAGGAGATGCCTCCACACTCTTCTCGACCACTGGAGCCACCTCCACTGCTGTCACCTCCACAGAGGTGACCTCCACAGCAGCCCCCACCACCTCAGGAGACATCTCCACACTCTTCTCGACCACTGGAGCCACCTCCACTGCTGTCACCTCCACAGACGTGACCTCAATGTCATCCCCCACCGCCTCAGCAGAGTCCACCACTCCCTCCTCCACCACAGGAGCCACCTCCACTGCTGTCACCTCCACAGAGGTGACCACCACTTTGGCCCCCACCACTTCCAGAGACGCCTCCACAGCCTTCACCACCAGTACAGCCCCCTCCAGTGATCTCACCTCCACTGAGGTGACCTCCACAGCAGCCCCCACCACCTCAGGAGACATCTCCACACTCTTCTCGACCACTGGAGCCACCTCCACTGCTGTCACCTCCACAGAGGTGACCTCCACAGCAGCCCCCACCACCTCAGGAGACATCTCCACACTCTTCTCGACCACTGGAGCCACCTCCACTGCTGTCACCTCCACAGAGGTGACCTCCACAGCAGCCCCCACCACTTCCAGAGACGCCTCCACTGCCTTCAGCACCAGTAGAGCCCCCTCCACTGCTGTCACCTCCACAGAGGTGACCTCCACAGCAGCCCCCACCACCTCAGGAGACATCTCCACACTCTTCTCGACCACTGGAGGCACCTCCACTGCTGTCACCTCCACAGAGGTGACCACCACTTTGGCCCCCACCACTTCCAGAGACGCCTCCACTGCCTTCACCACCAGTACAGCCCCCTCCACTGCTGTCACCTCCACTGAGGTGACCTCCACAGCAGCCCCCACCACCTCAGGAGACATCTCCACACTCTTCTCGACCACTGGAGCCACCTCCACTGCTGTCACCTCCACAGACTTGACCTCCACAGCAGCCCCCACCACCTCAGGAGACATCTCCACACTCTTCTCGACCACTGGAGCCACCTCCACTGCTGTCACCTCCACAGAGGTGACCTCCACAGCAGCCCCCACCACCTCAGGAGACATCTCCACACTCTTCTCGACCACTGGAGCCACCTCCACTGCTGTCACCTCCACAGAGGTGACCACCACTTTGGCCCCCACCACTTCCAGAGACGCCTCCACTGCCTTCACCACCAGTACAGCCCCCTCCACTGCTGTCACCTCCACAGAGGTGACCTCCACAGCAGCCCCCACCACCTCAGGAGACATCTCCACACTCTTCTCGACCACTGGAGCCACCTCCACTGCTGTCACCTCCACAGACGTGACCTCCACAGCAGCCCCCACCACCTCAGGAGACATCTCCACACTCTTCTCGACCACTGGAGCCACCTCCACTGCTGTCACCTCCACAGACGTGACCTCCACAGCAGCCCCCACCACCTCAGGAGACATCTCCACACACTTCTCGACCACAGGAGCCACCTCCACTGCTGTCACCTCCACAGAGGTGACCTCCACAGCAGCCCCCACCACTTCCAGAGACGCCTCCACTGCCTTCAGCACCAGTACAGCCCCCTCCAGTGATCTCACCTCCACTGAGGTGACCTCCACAGCAGCCCCCACCACCTCAGGAGACATCTCCACACACTTCTCGACCACTGGAGCCACCTCCACTGCTGTCACCTCCACAGAGGTGACCTCCACAGCAGCCCCCACCACCTCAGGAGATGCCTCCACGGTCTTCTCGACCACTGGAGCCACCTCCACTGCTGTCACCTCCACAGAGGTGACCACCACTTTGGCCCCCACCACTTCCAGAGACGCCTCCACTGCCTTCACCACCAGTACAGCCCCCTCCAGTGATCTCACCTCCACAGAGGTGACCTCCACAGCAGCCCCCACCACCTCAGGAGACATCTCCACACACTTCTCGACCACTGGAGCCACCTCCACTGCTGTCACCTCCACAGACGTGACCTCCACAGCAGCCCCCACCACCTCAGGAGACATCTCCACACTCTTCTCGACCACTGGAGCCACCTCCACTGCTGTCACCTCCACAGACGTGACCTCCACAGCAGCCCCCACCACCTCAGGAGATGCCTCCACGGTCTTCTCGACCACTGGAGCCACCTCCACTGCTGTCACCTCCACAGAGGTGACCTCCACAGCAGCCCCCACCACCTCAGGAGACATCTCCACACTCTTCTCGACCACTGGAGCCACCTCCACTGCTGTCACCTCCACAGAGGTGACCACCACTTTGGCCCCCACCACTTCCAGAGACGCCTCCACTGCCTTCAGCACCAGTAGAGCCCCCTCCACTGCTGTCACCTCCACAGAGGTGACCACCACTTTGGCCCCCACCACTTCCAGAGACGCCTCCACTGCCTTCAGCACCAGTAGAGCCCCCTCCACTGCTGTCACCTCCACAGAGGTGACCTCCACAGCAGCCCCCACCACCTCAGGAGACATCTCCACACTCTTCTCGACCACTGGAGCCACCTCCACTGCTGTCACCTCCACAGACGTGACCTCCACAGCAGCCCCCACCACCTCAGGAGACATCTCCACACTCTTCTCGACCACTGGAGCCACCTCAACTGCTGTCACCTCCACAGAGGTGACCTCCACAGCAGCCCCCACCACCTCAGGAGATGCCTCCACGGTCTTCTCGACCACTGGAGCCACCTCCACTGCTGTCACCTCCACAGACTTGACCTCCACAGCAGCCCCCACCACCTCAGGAGATGCCTCCACACTCTTCTCGACCACTGGAGCCACCTCCACTGCTGTCACCTCCACAGACGTGACCTCCACAGCAGCCCCCACCACCTCAGGAGACATCTCCACACTCTTCTCGACCACTGGAGCCACCTCCACTGCTGTCACCTCCACAGGGGTGACCACCACTTTGGCCCCCACCACTTCCAGAGACGCCTCCACTGCCTTCAGCACCAGTAGAGCCCCCTCCACTGCTGTCACCTCCACAGAGGTGACCTCCACAGCAGCCCCCACCACCTCAGGAGATGCCTCCACGGTCTTCTCGACCACTGGAGCCACCTCCACTGCTGTCACCTCCACAGAGGTGACCACCACTTCGGCCCCCACCACTTCCAGAGACGCCTCCACTGCCTTCACCACCAGTACAGCCCCCTCCAGTGATCTCACCTCCACTGAGGTGACCTCCACAGCAGCCCCCACCACCTCAGGAGACATCTCCACAATCTTCTCGACCACTGGAGGCACCTCCACTGCTGTCACCTCCACAGAGGTGACCTCCACAGCAGCCCCCACCACCTCAGGAGACATCTCCACACTCTTCTCGACCACTGGAGCCACCTCCACTGCTGTCACCTCCACAGACGTGACCTCCACAGCAGCCCCCACCACCTCAGGAGACATCTCCACACACTTCTCGACCACAGGAGCCACCTCCACTGCTGTCACCTCCACTGAGGTGACCTCCACAGCAGCCCCCACCACCTCAGGAGACATCTCCACACTCTTCTCGACCACTGGAGCCACCTCCACTGCTGTCACCTCCACAGAGGCGACCTCCACAGCAGCCCCCACCACCTCAGGAGATGCCTCCACGGTCTTCTCGACCACTGGAGCCACCTCCACTGCTGTCACCTCCAGTGAGGTGACCACCACTTTGGCCCCCACCACTTCCAGAGACGCCTCCACTGCCTTCACCACCAGTACAGCCCCCTCCAGTGATCTCACCTCCACTGAGGTGACCTCCACAGCAGGCCCCACCACCTCAGGAGACATCTCCACACTCTTCTCGACCACTGGAGCCACCTCCACTGCTGTCACCTCCACAGACTTGACCTCCACAGCAGCCCCCACCACCTCAGGAGACATCTCCACACTCTTCTCGACCACTGGAGCCACCTCCACTGCTGTCACCTCCACAGAGGTGACCTCCACAGCAGCCCCCACCACCTCAGGAGACATCTCCACACTCTTCTCGACCACTGGAGCCACCTCCACTGCTGTCACCTCCACAGAGGTGACCTCAATGTCATCCCCCACCGCCTCAGCAGAGTCCACCACTCCCTCCTCCACCACAGGAGCCACCTCCACTGCTGTCACCTCCACAGAGGTGACCACCACTTTGGCCCCCACCACTTCCAGAGACGCCTCCACTGCTTTCAGTACCAGTAGAGCCCCCTCCACTGCTGTCACCTCCACAGAGGTGACCTCCACAGCAGCCCCCACCACCTCAGGAGACATCTCCACACTCTTCTCGACCACTGGAGCGACCTCCACTGCTGTCACCTCCACAGACGTGACCTCCACAGCAGCCCCCACCACCTCAGGAGACATCTCCACACTCTTCTCGACCACTGGAGCCACCTCCACTGCTGTCACCTCCACAGACGTGACCTCCACAGCAGCCCCCACCACCTCAGGAGACATCTCCACTCCCTCCTCCACCACAGGAGCCACCTCCACTGCTGTCACCTCCACAGAGGTGACCTCCACAGCAGCCCCCACCACCTCAGGAGATGCCTCCACACTCTTCTCGACCACTGGAGCCACCTCCACTGCTGTCACCTCCACAGAGGTGACCTCCACAGCAGCCCCCACCACCTCAGGAGACATCTCCACACTCTTCTCGACCACTGGAGCCACCTCCACTGCTGTCACCTCCACAGACGTGACCTCCACAGCAGCCCCCACCACCTCAGGAGACATCTCCACACTCTTCTCGACCACTGGAGCCACCTCCACTGCTGTCACCTCCACAGACGTGACCTCCACAGCAGCCCCCACCACCTCAGGAGACATCTCCACACACTTCTCGACCACAGGAGCCACCTCCACTGCTGTCACCTCCACAGAGGTGACCTCCACAGCAGCCCCCACCACTTCCAGAGACGCCTCCACTGCCTTCAGCACCAGTACAGCCCCCTCCACTGCTGTCACCTCCACTGAGGTGACCTCCACAGCAGCCCCCACCACCTCAGGAGACATCTCCACACTCTTCTCGACCACTGGAGCCACCTCCACTGCTGTCACCTCCACAGAGGTGACCTCCACAGCAGCCCCCACCACCTCAGGAGACATCTCCACACTCTTCTCGACCACTGGAGCCACCTCCACTGCTGTCACCTCCACAGAGGTGACCTCCACAGCAGCCCCCACCACCTCAGGAGACATCTCCACACTCTTCTCGACCACTGGAGCCACCTCCACTGCTGTCACCTCCACAGAGGTGACCTCCACAGCAGCCCCCACCACCTCAGGAGACATCTCCACACT
>NW_027472432.1:0-28000 GCF_965638725.1 Aptenodytes patagonicus | reverse complement strand
TCTCTCCAATCGCAGCTCCGTACCCGCCGGCAACGGGGGAGGTGGGGGCGGGGTGTGTGTGAGGGGGTGGGTGGATGGGTGTGTCCGCAGTCGCGCGCCCTGCACACACGCGCGCGCCCCGCTGCCCGGCAACCGGGCTCCCGCCCGCGGGGAAAGGGCGGCGGTTCCCGCCACGCCAACGTTCCCGCGCTCGGTCGGGACAGCGGCGGCGGCGGCGGCAGCAGCAGCAGCGGCAGGGGAGGGCGCTCGGCGGGCAGGGGGGGAGCCCGGCGCAGAGGCCGGCTGGGGAGCGGGGAATGCTGTCTCTTTCCGGAGAAGGTTTCCGTTTAGGTCGTTTGGGGTTTTTTCCCTTATCCCCTCTCCCTCCCCCCCACCCCGTTTCGCGTTCGTTTGGTTTTCAGCCCGCGGCGGGGCCGGGCAGGCGCGCAGCAGGGCGAGAGGGAGGGAGGCAGGGAGAAAGGCGGGAGCCGGGGCACGGCAGGGCAGGGCAGCGACTCGGCAGCCGGGGTTAGAGACCGCACGCCGCCAGGACTCCCCTCTCCCGCCCGGGCACGGAGGCGGCAGGGACGCCGCCGGGTCCTAAAGTCTTCCGCCTGCCTTCCCCGGGGCGGCCAACCTGCTGGCGGAAGGCGGAAGGCGGAGGGGGGGCGGGCGGGGCCGGGGGCCGCCAGCTCTGCCCGGTCCGCGGCCCCCCGGCGGCTTCGGCGGCGGCGAGAAAAAGAGTAAAAAAAGGTAAGGCGGGGGGGGGCGGGCGCAAAGAAAACCAATAAATAAATGAAAAGCTGAAGGAACGATAACAGAAAAGAAAGGGGGGGTGGGCGGGGTGGGCACGTGTATCGGTAACGCATTCCGGATCGGGAACAGAGCCGTCCTAGCGAATGTGTGCGTTATTCGCGGTCATGAGCTAACCATTAAACTCTCAGTCGGTCATCGATACTCATGATAGCAAATAATGGCGCAGATCAATGTAAGGGACGAGGCCCACGTGACTGTGCTGTACGCACAGACAATGCCCCAAGAGAAAGCTCCAGAAGCCAGCCACGGGGAGGGGCCCAGTGTCACTCTCCTTGACTGACTAATGTCTCAAGCACTCCTGAAGCTGGGGTGAGAGAAGACTCTAGAAAGCTTGGACTGGGGCCAATAAATAGGGGCGCACACGAGGCTCCTTGGGGCGCTCTCCACACCGACACCCCCTGTTTGCAGGTCCAATGCTGGATCCAGGATTGGTGATCTCTCTCCCTCTGTCTCCCCCTCCCTCCCTATCCTTCTCCCCCCCCCTCCCAGCTCGCTCTCCCCACCCCCTTCTCGCTCTTTGCCCTTGATGCTGCTAAGTAACACAAGGCCTACCTCAACTTCTCCTAAAGCCGCTTAGCTTATGTAACATATTAATACACAGAGGGTTGATGCTTATAGAGTGTTTGTTCCACTAAAGTTGATGTTGGTGTATGGACCTTGAGTGTTCTCTCACCTTAATCCACACTGAGGGGATTTGCGAATGTTGGTCACTCTCCCCTTCTTGGAGGTGGGACGTGACATATAAATTGGCGTCACTGACAGGATCCCCTCGGTGTTGGAAGGTCCTAAGGGATACCGACTCTCCACCCGGTGAGTGTGGGCGGGGAGAGCCGGGAAGTGACCTCTCAGCGATAAGCTGGGAGAGGTTTGAGCAGTGGCAAGCCATGGCTGCCCGGGAAATGCCGGTGCTTGACTGCTCCCCTGTTACTGAAAAGTTGAAGGAATATAAGGCGTGCCCTTCCCCACCAGGGATGGCATGGGCCCATATTAGTTGGCATGACCCGAAAGCTGTAGCGGACAAAATTACAACCCTTACGAAGGAACAAAAGGCGCGACCAGGAAAAGGGAAAGCCACGGTGTGTGCTGTGTTGGGAGCAGCACTAGTGGCAGCCCAGAAGGAGAGGCACCTGGTTTAAGCGAACTAATGATGACATGGTTGATTGTTTGCAAGAACAAATAAAAACCCTGCAGGGTCAACTAGCCGCTGAATGTAATACTACTCAGTGACTCCATGCGGCCCTGTCAGATGCGTTGGACCGAGAGAAAATTTTACGGTCCCAATTAGAGGATGGAGGACAAAATCTCTGACCGGACAGATCTTACTTCTGTTCCGGATAGTGTGCCGGCATTTACAAGCTTGGCACAGGTGGCCGAAAAACAACGCCTAAAACCCTTGTAGTCAAGGGGGTTAGCTCTCCTTAAAGAGCTAGGAATTGACCAAGAAATATTTTACCCCGAGAATGGGGAAGTGGTGATGAGGCCGGTGATTAAAACGGAGACCACTGATGATGGCCAAGGTTGGGGTGCTCCACAAATTACCACCCGGACGGTGCCGTACTCGGCGGCCAAAATGTCAAAAATCCAGGAAAAATACACCAGGTTGGCCCAAGAAACAGAAATGGAATATGTATGGAGAGTACCGCTAACCGGTGGTGACCGAGTCCTGTTGTTGGAAGAGGAGGCCCAGGGGTACTGGGGGCCAGGGGTTTTCCTAACTACTGATGACCCCAGGGAGCTGTGGTCGTTAACGAGCTGCCTATTGGGCAGGGGGTCTAGACCCCTTGGAAAGGGGAGATCCAGTATGCATTGAAACCCCGACCACAAACCATTTGATCGAGAGTTTGCAGAAGGCTGCTTGTCTTCAACTAATGCATGATAGGCGTTCAGTCCCTCAGCAACCTTCCCCGATGTTATTAATTGCTAACCCCGATAGAATGACTCCCCTGATCCGAGGTTTGCCTGATTCTTTGAAACTATATGCAGTACAACTACAAGACCGTTTGCGGGATGCACTGGCCCCACAAGGAGGGAGACGGGCCCGAGGAGGGCCCGTGACTTGGGGAGACAATACTGTAAAAAGTTTAAAGTTATGGTTCAGTTATTTACCCAAACGCCAATCAATCCAATCGGATAATGGAAGCCACTTTACTGCCGGGGTGGTTCAAGAGTGGGCACGAGGCGAAGGGATCCAGTGGATCTTCCACACCCCATACTACCCCCAGGCAAATGGCATTGTCGAGTGCACCAACGGACTCTTGCAGCGGGCCCTGAAACCTCACGAACCTGGGTGGGCACAGCGAATGTCAGATGCAGTATATAAAGTTAATAGCCGCTGGGGAATTAACGGGTGCCCATGACTCACTGCGTTCTGTCCCAAGCCTCCATCCATACTCCTCGGAAAAAGGGAGGCTAAGGACCCTGTGAACGCGTTCCATTTTCCGGGAGAACCCGTTCGGGTGAACCTACCGACGGTGGGAGCAGTACCTTTAACCTTAAAAAAACCCCAAACGCTCAATCTCTGTACTTGGGTGGCCACCGACACACATGGGAAGGATCACCGAATCCATACCCGATGGATTGTCCCATCCTATTAATCATTGTCTTTATGGATATATTTTGCAGGTTGTCAGAAGCCCACCGTGCGACTTTGTTTTCGGTTGTTGAGTGGGTCATTCTTGGCATTGTTTGTCTGATTTTATTAAGCCTGTTTTGTTTCTTTACTAGAGAGAGATGGCGTGGGAGAAGTTTATATCCTTACTTTGTGGATGTATAATCTTGTCTCAGTCAACTGGGAATTTGAATAACCAACCCAACTTGGCATGGCAACTGATTACTGGTTTTACCCGAATCTGGAATCGAAGAGACCAAGGTCTTTGTGTGGACCTCCCCGCATCCGCGTCAGCGGGCTTTAAATTCGCCATTATTTGGCTAAATTTTGTCACGAATTCTAAATTCAAAGCTAGAAATACTAAACCAAAAGTGCATTCAAAATCCACACGGGAAGGGAAAATGTTTGTGGGGAGCCGACTCACTCCCATTCCAAGAATATAGTGGGACAACTTGGTATGCCCCCCCTCCAGTGGCCTATCTATTTCTGGTTAACACGACCTGGAGAGACCTGTGGAATGCTACCTGTTGGAAGCAACAACTCTGTCAGGGAACTACAAGCGCTGCCCTTGCAGCCCAAAAGAATTGGACGTGGTGTCCCCAGGAAGTGAAGATCCCTTGCAATCTTGTACAGAAATGGACGTGGTGTCCCCGGGAGGTGGAGATCCCCTGTAATCTGGTACGGTGGTGGGACTCCCCGCCTCACGGTGAAACCCTACGTCACGAATATAACGTCCCGTTCTCCCCGGGTTGGTGTATTCAAATTCCTAATAAATGGGGTGGCTTATGCCCACCATGATCGTTCTCGTTATGAATATGCTTGGTCCCTTAAACATTTCTTATCCAGTCCAGATAATATAGTTGATACATGGGAAATAAATCCCTTACCCTATGAAAATACTCCTCTAATGAATTGCTCACGAACAATTAGCTGTGACTCATTATCGTGGGATCCAATAGAAACAGGGTATGTACCAGAGCTACGAAATCTTTATTCGAGATATGTGTCTTTGTTGGGGTTTTTCGGTACCAGGGTTTAAGCCTGGAGATCCCATGTGTTATGGAAACATAATCAATCAAGAAACCGCGTTAAAATGTGGAGTTACGCTCACCCACGAAACAAAGTGGAATCTTGCGTGGGAAGGGGAAAGCAAACTAGCCGAATCCTACGAGCCATCAACATGCTCCACTGCTAAATATCCAGCCCCTCAGGGTACCTTTTGGGCGTGTTCAAATGGGAAGATGTGCTCACACCTACAGGTACACGAAATGGCAGGTTTACGCTGTGCCATTGGGATTCCATCGATGTGCCCTGCCAAAACATTTGATGTTATTAATTCTGGGTACAACCGAAAGAAACAAGATACTCAAACACTCCAGTCTGTGCCTGAGTGGGCAGTACATGAACTCTGAATACCCGATTATTATACCTGGGGCATGACAACATCTCTGATGTTAGAAAATGTATTTACCCCACATATAACCCTTAAAAGACACCAGTTTGTGTTAGAAAATTTAACCTGGCAAGTGGATGTTTTGAGTAATTGGACCGCACGTGCTTTTGGAGAATTAAATTTACAGGTGCAACAGGTGTCGAAGATGGCCTTGCAAAACCGCTTAGCCTTAGACATGGTGCTAGTTAAAGAACAAGGTGTATGTGGAGTGCTAAACCGTACGGCTGGAGAATGCTGCGTTACCATACACAATGCTACGACCGCGATCGAGGAAGCCCGTCAGAAGATGCAGGAAATCACAGCCAAGGCAGGAGACTTGTTCCACTCAATGTTACCGAGTGATTGGAAGGGGGATTGGAACCCTGCCTCATGGATTTCAACTTTGCTCAAAACCCTTGGACTTACGGGATGGTGGGATTGGATAGTAGAAGCTTTAGTAATGCTTTTGTTAATATTAATCGGTCTAGCTATCGGCTTTACTGTAATGAGGTGCCTAATTTGCCGCTCCTTCTATCTCTTCCTCTCTGCGCTATGTCCAGATCACCACCATCGAAGAGGACCTTGGAGTGTTTGAGCCACGGGGTGGTGTAAGGGACGAGGCCCAAGTGACTGTGCTGTATGCACAGACAATGCCCCAAGAGAAAGCTCCAGAAGCCAGCCACGGGGAGGGGCCCAGCGTCACTCTCCTTGACTGACTAATGTCTCAAGCACTCCTGAAGCTGGGGTGAGAGAAGACTCTAGAAAGCTTGGACTGGGGCCAATAAATAGGGGCGCACACGAGGCTCCTTGGGGCGCTCTCCACACCGACACCCCCTGTTGGCAGGTCCCGGATGCTGGATCCAGGATTGGTGATCTCTCTCTCTCTCTCCCCCCTCCCCCCCGCCCCCTCCCCTTCTCGCTCTTTGCCGTTGATGCTGCTAAGTAACACAAGGCCTACCTCAGCTTCTCCTAAAGCCGCTTAGCTTATGTGACATAATAATACACAGAGGGTTGATGCTTATAGAGTGTTTGTTCCATTAAAGTTGATGTTGGTGTATGGACCTTGAGTGTTCTCTCACCTTAATCCACACCGAGGGGATTTGTGAATGTTAGTCACTCTCCCCTTCTGGGAGGTGGGACGTGACAATCAATAAAAATAACAATACACGATAATTCATTAATGGGGTATTGCCAAAGACTGATAAAGAAAGTAATCGCACCTTATTAAACGGAAACTAAGATCGGTTATTCCTAACCAGAGAGTAAGTAATTCTTGGCGATCGAGCCATACTAACTCAATGAATAGAAACTACTGATCGATTCCTCGATTTTTTTTTTTATGCCTGCCTTTAGCGTACAGCGGGAGGTAATCGCTAACTCAAATAGCGTCAGTCAAGGGGAATGAATCATGACAAAGACATTCGATTCTCCGTAATTAACGGTCGGTCGATGCATTTTTGACTGCTTGCTTTATCGCACACCCAAAGATTTTGAAGACACGTCTAGACAGTGAATGATAACCCTACTGACGATCAAGCAAGAAAGCATTAATAAATACTGAGTCATCGTTAATAATAAACAACAAACAAGGTATTGGTCTTTCTCGATAATGGATTACCATCACTCTTAATGTATTAGAGTCCTCCTCAGCCTGTTAATTAATTAGTGAACAAACAGTATTTCATTAATTATACTAAATATTCTTATAATATATACTATATTATACTATACAAGATACACATACTCCGATGTGTGTGTGTGTGTGTGTGTATATCACATCCACAGCCTTTCCCTCATCCACTAGGCGGGTCACCTGGTCATAGAAGGAGATCAGGTTGGTCAAGCAGGACCTGCCTTTCATGAATCCGTGCTGGCTGGGCCTGATCCCATGGTTGTCCCGCACATGCCTTGTGAGCACCCTCAAGATGAACCTCTCCATAATCTTCCCCAGCACCGAGGTCTGGCTGACAGGCCTGTAGTTCCCCAGATTCTCCTTCCGGCCCTTCTTGTAGATGGGCGTCACATTGGCAAGCCTCCAGTCGTCCGGGACCTCCCCCGTTAACCAGGACTGCTGATAAATGATGGAGAGTGGCTTGGCAAGCTCCTCCACCAGCTCCCTCAGCACTCTCGGGTGGATCCCATCCAGCCCCATAGACTTGTGAGCATCCAGGTGGTGTAGCAGGTCGTTAACTGCTTCCTCTTGGAGTATGGGGGGGTTTATCCTGCTCGCCGTCCCTGTCTTCCAGCTCAGGGGGCTGAATACCCTGAGGATAACTGGTCTGCCTGTTAAAGACTGAGGCAAAGAAGGCATTGAGTACCTCAGCCTTTTCCTCATCCTCGGTGACAATGTTCCCCTCCCCGCATCCAATAAAGGACGGAGATTCTCCTTGGCTCTCCTTTTGTCATTAATGTATTTGTAAAAACATTTTTTGTTGTCTCTAACGACAGCAGCCAGATTGTGTTCTAGCTGGGATTTTGCCTTTCTCATTTCCTCTCTGCATGACCTAACGAGATCCCTGTACTCTTCTTGAGTTGCCTGCTCCTTCTTCCACAAGTGGTAAACTCTCCTTTTTTTTCCTGAGTCCCAGCAAGAGCTCCCCGTTCAGCCAGGCTGGTCATCTTCCCTGCCTGTTCTTCTTACGGCATATGGGGACAGCCTGCTCCTGCGCCTTTAAGACTTCCTTCTTGAAGAGCGTCCAGCCTTCCTGGACCCCTTTGCCCTTCAGGACTGTCTCCCAAGGGACTCTCTCAACCAGCGTCCTGAACAGGCCAAAGTCCCCCCTCCGGAAGTCCGTGGTTGCGGTTTTGCTGGCCCCCCTCCTTACTTCACCAAGAATGGAGAATTTTATCATTTCATGGTCGCTAAGCCCAAGACGGCCTCTGACCACCACATCTCCCACCAGTCCTTCTCTGTTTGTAAACAGCAGGTTGAGCGAGGCACCTCCCCTGGTAGGCTCACTTACCAGCTGTGTCAGGAAGTTGTCTTCCACACACTCCAGGAACCTCCTAGACTGTTTCCTCTCTGCCGTGTTGTGTTTCCAGCAGACGTCTGGGAAGTTGAAGTCCCCCACGAGAACAAGGGCTAGCGATTGAGAGACTTCTGCCAGCTGCTTGTAGAATGCTTCATCCGCCTCTTCATCCTGGTTGGGTGGTCTATAACAGACTCCCAGCAGGATATCTGCCTTGTTGGCCTTCCCCCTCATCCTTACCCATAAACACTCGACCTTATCATCATCACAGTCGTTGAGCTCTAGACTATCGAAACACTCCCTAACATGCAGAGCCACCCCACCGCCTCTCCTTCCTTGCCTGTCCCTTCTGAAGAGTTTATAGCCATCCACTGCAGCACTCCAATCGTGGGAGTCACCCCACCGTGTTTCTGTGAGGGCGACTAAGTCACAGCTATCCCGCTGCACAATGGCTTCCAGCTCCTCCTGTTTGCCGCCCATGCTGCGTGCATTGGTGTAGATGCACTTGAGCTGGCCTATCAATTTTGCCCCCAGCATCGGCACGCTACCCCTATGTGGGGGTGAAAAGCGGCATGGACTCCGGCAGACACGGCAACCAAAGACCTTTATTGCTCTTTGTTAGCATCTTTTATAGCAAGCAGAAGTGTACACGCGCTACCTGCAGCTTGCAGATAGGTTATAGCCTTGTGTTCACGCGCATCTATGCTCTAGCAGATTGGCCCGTTCTTCCTGATCATGCGAAATGCCTTCATGGTCTTTATCTTGTTTTTCTCCTTCCAGCTGCACATTCCTTTCTCCGTTGTTTTCTGCTTAAGTGCCTTGTCATGCCAGGTGGTGCAGTGTTTGCTCATTAAAATCAAACTCAGGAATGTCCGTTAGTGAGATTCCCATCCCCACATCTCCCCCTTTTTGTTTTACTAGAAACACTGCTGAAACAGATCTTTCAATCATTTTTCGCATACCTTGTAACAGACACGGCACACAAACCAGGATGCAAAGAAACATTACTAAGCATAGCCCTCCTAGCTTGGCTAGTCCTTTTAACCAGCCACTTAGACCCCATTTCCCGAATAATTTATCCAACCAGTCCCAGGGGTCTTCCACTCTTAGCTTCTGTACTCCTTCCTTCAACATCTGAATGCTGTGGTGAATTGATTCCGAATGATCAGATAGGTTCATACAACACATTCCCTCCAACTCTTCACACCCATGGCCTTGCACTAAAAGCAAAAAATCTATCGCTGCTCTATTTTGCAAAGTAGCATGTCATATAGAATCTACATCCATTAATAATCCCGTTAGTGCTTCAGAGGTTGCATTTGATTGTTTCGCCAGCCAACATCCTAATTTATTTAATGTGACCAAACTCTTTGCTGCTGCGACACCTGGAGCCAAGATTGCAACCGCAGCTATAGTGTTCCGGTTCCATAGGTCGACAGCATCATCACATTGTGAAGTGTAGGCATGTGCTCTGCGCTTACCGCGCGTCTTAGGGGTGCTCCTCCTGTGGTCTAGGATCATAGATGTGTTTGGCATTAGTAGAGTTAATCTTCCCAACGAACACGGCCCACCTTTAATATGAGAGGGAATGCCAGGCCAGGCCCGGTCTCCACATATTAAAAAGACCCCCCTGGGTAATCCTATAGGTGCATTAGATGATTTAGATATATTGCTGCTTGTGTGGTTACACCACAGTGATTCATTTTTATAGATTCCCAGGGTAGCGTTAACTGACCAGGCTCGGGAAACATTGGCCCCTGAATAATTGAAATACAAACACCAATCCATTTTTATGGACCCTAATAGCTCGAGTTCCTGAGGTTCTATTGGCAAGTGATTAAGATGTGGTAGGTATCCATCCCAATTGTCAGTGGCGTGTCGTCCCCCCCCGCAGGCCTCCTTGAAAGGACTAATCAGGCCCAAGTCCCAATTATCTAAAGGAAGCCCCACTAGGCAGGTAGAAAAGGGGTTACCGGGGGAAGATATCGACAGGCAGATGGAATCCTGTCCTGTCTGATTGGCCAGAGTTACCCAAACATTTTCCTTCGGCTGTGAGGGTGCCCATAACGCAGCAACCGCACACAGTGATACTAGCCACAAGACACCCCCCCATACTGGCGTCATGGTTTACGTTCTCTTTTTGTTCCGTTTCCACCCAAGTCGTTTGTCACACTGTCGTTTGGTACTTTCCCAGTCCACGGCTAATGGCAACCCACTTGGTCCCCTATATACCCCGGCACGGCCTGGTCCACTAGGTGGTTCCCCAAATATCGAATGACATACTTTGTGTAAGTCCCAGTAATCTACTTCAAACCGTTGATGCATCTGTGGGCTCCTTGGGCTCCTTGTCCAGATACGGTCGAACGCAGCGGGCAGGTATCCACCAGGGTCCACGATCTGTGGAAACACAAGCATATCCTCTCCCCCATGTTATAAGATCATAAGGGCCTTCCCATTGGCTATTTTCCAATGACTTGACCCACACCCGAGCCCTTTCTCCTACCGGAGAAGCTGAGTTACAAGATGTAAAGTGTCTCGCTATTACTGTGTTAGGGCTGCCAACTGCTGTCCTGTCTTCCCTTATTGTAAGATGATTTAACACATATATTGCTTTATGGAGGCAGGCTTGTGGTGATTCCCCTAGCATTCCCCCTTTTTGTTTTTGTAGTAGCTGCTTGAGAGTGAGATGAGCCCACTCAACGATACCCTGGCTCTGAGGGGAATAAGGGATACCAGTGATATGTCGAATGCCCCACTGTGCCAAAAAGGCCTGCGTTTTTGCGCTTATGTACCCGGGCCCATTGTCCGTTTTGATCTGGTGTGGAACCCCTAGAGCAGCAAAGGCCCCTTTCCAGTGCCGTAAAATATCTTTGCTTTTTTCTCCGGTCTCTGCGGTCGCCCATAGAGCTCCGGAGAACATATCGATAGAAACATGCACATATTTTTGTTTGCCAAATTCTCCGATATGAGTAACATCGGATTGCCAAATCTGTAGGGCCTTTTCTCCTCGGGGATTTACCCCTGTTTGGGGTATGGGAACTAATTGCTGACAGTCAGGACACATTTGTACAATACTTCGTGCCGTGTCCCAAGTCAACCCAAATTGTTGACGCAGCATTCGGGCAGATTGATGGAAAAACTCGTGCGACAATCGGGCTTGTGTAGAAACGTCTGGTACAGGGACTGTCCATATGGGGGCAGCGAGACAATCAGCTCGCGCATTCCGTTCTGATATAAACCCTGGGAGAGAGGTATGACTCCTCACGTGGAGCACGTAATACGGGTTTACGCGGCGATTCAACAAGTCCCATACCTGTTTGAACATTAAAAACACTGGTTCGTTATCAACTTCTTTGAGCCAAGCCTTTTCCAAGCGCCTGACAACGTTGGCGACATACTGAGAATCGGTAACCAAATTTAATGGCATCTCCCATTGGCGAAAGACCTGAATTACTGCGTATATTTCCACCAGCTGAGGACTTCCTACAACATGGTGAACTTGATGTTTCCATTCCCCTTTTTCACACCACACTATAACTGCCTTACCTGTTTGTCCTGATCCATCGGTGAATAAGGTGGGTCCTTTGACAGGTACCTCCTTACTCAACGATTCAGGAATTACACTAATTTCCTCATTAAGGGAGAATAATTTGTGAGATGGATAGTGAATTAGAATTTGTCCCTTAAAGTTTTCCAGCGCTATCTGTAGTTCTAGGCTATTAGCCTCACACCAATTAAGGTGGTCTTTAGTCAGTGGGAGATAAATTGTTTTAAGATCTGTGCCCGTTAATTCCAAACATCGTGCGCGTCCCTTTCGCACAAGCATCGAAAACATTTCCACCCTTGTCACTATCGTTTTTGGTGCTTGATGCGGCAGGAATACCCGTTCAATGATGGCTAAGGGATCCTGGGTACCCTTGGTGTCCCATTGGCCTAAGAGGCCCACTGCTTGTCGGGACTGATTTAGGACATACAAGTTAACTCCCAATCCTTCAATTACGCGTTGTGCTTGCCTTTCGGTAAGCGCCTGTGATATTTTTCGTAGCGCTTGTTTGGCCTCTGTCGTTAATTCTCGTGGAGATGTCAACTCAGGATTACCCTTTAACAACTTGAACAGTGGGTTTAACATGTCATTATCTATTCCCAGCAATGGGCGTACCCAATTGATAGTCCCTACTAGTTTTTGCAAGTCATTCAGTGTTTTAATGTTAGATTGCAAGGTTATGGGTTGGGGCTGTATCGTATGTTCTAAAATCTTCCACCCCAAGTACTTCCACGGGGCTTGCACTTGCACCTTTTCAGGAGCTATTTGCAAGCCGTATGTCTTTAACCCCTGCAACATATCTTTCATAACTGTGACGAGTTCCTTTGGGTCTCGTCCGGCGATTAAAATATCGTCCATGTAGTGATAACAAATTAAGTCAGGATATTTGTTTCTTATGGGCGACAACGCACGCGCAACATACATTTGACATATTGTGGGACTGTTTTTCATGCCCTGGGGCAACACCGTCCAATGATATCGCAACCTAGGCCCTTGATGGTTTACAACTGGGAGAGAGAAGGCAAATCTGGGAGCATCTTCCGGCGCTAAGGGAATCGTGAAAAAGCAGTCTTTCAAATCGATAATCACAATGTCCTATTGACGAGGTATCAATGTCGGTGAAGGCATACCTGGTTGCAATGTCCCCATATCTTGAATCACGGCATTTACTTGCCATAAATCATGTAGAAGTCTCCATTTGCCACTTTTCTTTTTTATAACAAACACTGGGGTGTTCCAGGCGCTGGTGGTGGGAACCAGATGTCCTTGACTCACTTGCTCGTCCACCAACGTTCGCAACGCGTCGGCCTTTTCCTGTGATAGGGGCCACTGATCCACCCACACTGGCTGATCGGTGAGCCATGTGAGTCGAACGGTGGGCCGAGCGCCAGTGACCCCCGCTAAAAATGTTGATGCGAATCAGCAGTGCCAATCACTAGTCCCCAAGTGCTCAAGACATCTCGTCCCCACAGGTTTAACGGCGCAGGAACCACAAAAGGTCGAATAGTTGCAACCTGTCCTTCCGGGCTTACAGTCTGTATTAAGTTGGCACTCTGCCTGGACGTCGACAGGCCTCCGATTCCCACTAGCCCCGTGTTGACCAGGATGGTTTCCCATGATCCAGGCCACTTTGCAGTACTGATGATAGTAACGTCTGTCCCTGTATCTATCATTCCCTTCACTACCAGTTGTTCCGGTTTGCTGCCTTTATTCTTTAGAGTGCAGGTCAAAGTGGGCTGAGTTCTTTGGACAAGCTGAGTCCAAAAAATATTTGGTTCACCTGTGGACCCAAATCCACCAGCTCCCCGGGAAATAGGATCCCGATTACGAACCATACTCTTAAAAGGAACTAGCTGTGCAATCCTACTTCCAGCTGGAATAAATACTGGAGGAGATGGGGTCCATAGCAACGCTTGCAGCTGTCCCGTATAATCAGAGTCGATAACCCCAGGTAACACAAACAAACCCTGCATAGTAGCACTGGACCTCCCCACCAATAGGGCACTCAGCCCCTGGCCAAGGGGACCTCTCACATTGAGGGGCACCCTGTGCACAGTCTGATCGTTTATAGAGAGATTGGTGGCTGTGGAGACATCCACTCCGGCACTGCCGATGGTTCTGGCCTTGAGGTGATCCAGGCCTGCTGAGACAGCGGTCTCATGGGGTTTTGGGGTTGGGGATTTTGGGGTGGCATTTGTGTCGGTGCGCACCCCCACCTCGCGCTCGACTTCCCGTTTCCTGACAAGGGTCGACCGCGGAGATCGTATTTCGACCGGCATTGATTAACATAGTACCTCCCCTTGTGGCAGCGCGGGCAAATACCAGGGGGCTGCTGAATTCCTTCCGATCCTCCCTTCTGTACAGGATTCTCAGGACATTGCCGTTTAAAATGCCCCGAGTTTCCACAGCGGAAACACGCTTTGTTACCGGGACGCAAGGCAGCGGCTAAACAGGCTGCAAAAACCTCATTCTTATGTGTAATTGAACCCACACGATTGCACGCGTCAAGCATGTCTATTATGGTCGGATTTCGCAATGTCTGTAAGACTCTTTTACAGTCCTCATTGGCATTTTCTATAGCCAATTTCATAAGCAATGCCTCTTTGGCTTCAGGATTTTGTATTTGTTTTTGAATAGCTTCTTGGAGCTTGTCGATAAAATCCATATAAGGTTCATTGGTCCCTTGCTTAATGCTAGTAAAGGATTTTACCGGTCGTCCTGTATCAGGGATCTTTACCATTGCTTGAAACGCAAGGTCTGCTGATTGTCTTAAAATTTCAGGCGCCAGCCGTGCTTGCAGTTGCGGCGTATTGATAGGGTCCTCCCCCATTAACTGAGCGAGTCCCGCGGCCCGTAGCGGGTCTCCCGCTCGCCGCTCCAAGTTCTGTAAAGCTGCACGATCACAGAGCTCTCGCCAGTGGGCTTGCCAGAGCACTCTTTGTGTAGGGGAAAATATTAAATCAGCTAACGCTTTGGTATCGAAAGGGGTTAACAAGTGTCCCTTCACAATATTTTGCAACAGGCTCTGTGTAAAAGGCGCTCCCAATCCACATTGCATGATGGTCCGCCTTAACTCCTTAACCAAATCCCATTGAAGGGGCTGCCAACTGTTAGGACCTTGTTCACTAATTATGACAGGGTATGCCACAGTAGAAAGGTCTCCTTCTGCCAAGGCTTGTTGTCGAACAGCCTGCCAGTGAGCAGCCGGATCATAGTTTAAGGTTTCATTGTTGTGGCTTGAGACCCCTCTGCTCTGTTGTTTAGGAGACTGTCCGAGATCACTTGATATCGTCAGGGCCGAAAGAGCCTCGGTCAGAAATTTTTCCCCTCCCTCAGGCTGATCTGTCCCACTCGGACCGGGCAAAGGTTCCGAGGGAGCCTGGTCTGGAGTGGCCAGAGTCAGTGGATCAGGAGCAGTGGCTGCCACCACAGCTTGATGGGCAGTACAATCACACTTCAATTGTTTTAACGTATCTGAGACTAAGCGCCATGTAGTAAGGACCGTTTTTGCAGTCTCATCTCCCCCGGTAGCTGCATCCCACAACAAGTTCCCTGCTTTATCCCAAGTTTCCTTCTGAAAAGCAGTAGCCGAATCAGGGGGAATTCCCTTTCGTTTTAGCCATGAAAGCAATAGGCGGAGGGTATGGTCATCATACTTAACTCCACGCTTTTCTAACAGTTTCTTAATAATACATAGTATAGATTCCTCCTCCTTAGTTAGTTGCGATCCCATTTTAAGTTTCCCAGCTGCTCACCTCTGCTCCAACGAGGCGATGATTCAAAGTTCCGGCTCCAGCTCTTTCCTGAGACTGCTCTGTCTCCCGCTGGCTATGACTCGTTCAGCTGGCTCCCCACCGGTGCTCTGTTCCAGCATTTTCGCCCCACGTTGGGCGCCATTTGTGGGGGTGAAAAGCGGCACGGACTCCGGCAGACACGGCAACCAAAGACCTTTATTGCTCTTTGTTAGCATCTTTTATAGCAAGCAGAAGTGTACACGCGCTACCTGCAGCTTGCAGATAGGTTATAGCCTTGTGTTCACGCGCATCTATGCTCTAGCAGATTGGCCCGTTCTTCCCGATCATGCAAAATGCCTTCATGGTCTTTATCTTGTTTTTCTCCTTCCAGCTGCACATTCCTTTCTCCGTTGTTTTCTGCTTAAGTGCCTTGTCATGCCAGGTGGTGCAGTGTTTGCTCATTAAAATCAAACTCAGGAATGTCCGTTAGTGAGATTCCCATCCCCACATCCCTAGGCTCATCTCTAGTGAGCCTGGTTTTATCCCCTTCCCCCTTCAAACCTAGTTAAAAGCCCTCTCGATGAGCCCCGCCAATTCATGAGCGAGAATCCTTTTCCCCCAGTGAGACAGCTGAACTCCATCTGTCGCCAGCAGGCCCGGTGCCATGTAAGCCTCCCCATGATCAAAAAAGCCAAAATTCCACCGATGGCACCAGCCCCTGAGCCACGTGTTGATCAGGTGTGTTTTCCTGTTCCTTTCAGTATTCTTCCCTGCCACTGTAGGGATTGAGGAAAACACTACCTGTGCTCCCGATCCTTCAACCAATTGCCCCAGTGCCCTGAAGTCCCTTTTGATCGCTTCTGCACTTCTCTCTGCAGCCTCATCACTGCCAGCCTGTATAACCAATAGCAGGTAGCAATCAGAAGGCCGTACCAGACCAGGGAGTTTCCTAGTAATGTCTCTGACCTGGGCCTCAGGGAGGCAGCAGACTTCCCTGTGGGATGGGTCTGGTCGGCATATTGGGCCCTCTGTTCCCCTCAGAAGGGAATCGCCTACGACAATTACCCTCCTTTTACTCTTAGCAGAGGCAGTCATAATGCGTGGGGCTGACTGCCTCACCCTAGGCAACCCCCTGGATGGACCTTCATCTACATCCTCATTTGCCTGGCCCTCAAGTCCCAGGGCCCCATCTCTGTTGTGTAAGGGCAACTGGGAAGGTGAGGGAGGCCAGGCGGGGGTTCACCTGGCACCCCGAGCAGGGACCTGTTTCCATTCCCCCCCGTCACTTAGGTCCCCTCCTTCTGCCTGGTGGCAAGAAGGCAGGGGATCCTCTGCTTCTTGTGGAGCCTCCATCTGCTGCCTTTGCCTCAGGGATGGTAGGGTGCAGCTCCACCAATCTATCTCCCTCTCACACTCCCTGATACTCGTTAACCTTTCCACTTCCTCCTTCAGCTCTGCCACCAGGCCGAGCAGATCATCCACCTTGTCACACCGCACTCAGGTGTTGTCTCTGCTGCCCTCCAGTACAAGTGACAGGCTCAGGCACTCCCTGCAGCCGGAGACCTGGACAAGCTGTATGCTTGTGTGAGGGCTCCGTCTGGGTCACCACATTCCTTCTGGCGATGGCTTTCGGCCGAGTGGAAACCATAGCTAGGTCCTCTTCTGGGAGGGTGATGACTACTAGTTGAGCTGGCTGAGTTGGCCTCTAGAGCCAGGAGTGGGGACTGCGCCCTGCCCGCTCGCCTTCCCTACATGCCCTGCCTACGCGAACTGCCGCGCCATATTCTTCTGATGCGCCAGGTCCTGCTTACCCACCCTGTTCCCTGTGCTCCGGGTCGCTCGCGCTCCCTGCGGGCTGCTCTTGTATGTGAGGGGATTGGGCTGCTGTCCCTCCTGTACCTGCCCACGCTGAGTCAGAGCTACCGCTCGAAAGGAGCACACTCGTCCGGCTCGGGGAGGAGGTGGGCCTGGGGCACACTCTCTCTCCGTGCCCTTTTGCCTTTCCGGTTTTTACAGAGGTGTTCCCACTTTACAAAGGATGCCCCAGCATGATCCTCCGCTCCGAAGCCCTTTGCATCGGTGGCTTGGCTGAAATGGCAACATGTGACATCACAAGCAGGTGCACAAGCCAGCTGCATGATGCTAATATCAGCTACTCAGTCAGCACGGACAACAGAAGCAGCTGCAGAAGCCTGCTGCCTGCCTCGGCCCTATCACCTACTCAGCCACCTGTCACATCACAAGAACCTGCACAAGACAGCTGCACGCTCCTGCCCCAAGACCTACAAGCCACCACTGACATCACAAGCCCCTGCACCAGCCAGGTGGCCATTCAGAGCCAAACAGCTACTCAGCCACCAGGGACATCGCATGCGCCTGCGCAAGCCAGGTCCTGCTCTGGCCCCATCACCTACTCATGCACATGGGACATCACAAACACCTGCACAGCCCAGCGCCTTGCTCCTGCCCTAACAGCTACAGAGCTACCCGTGACAGCACAAGCACCTGCACAAGCCACCTGCCTCCTCCCGCACTATCACCTACTTGCCATCATGTGACCTCACAAGCACCCGCACAACCCAGGGGCCCGCTTCCGCCCTGTCACCTCCTCAGGCGCGTGTGACATCACAAGCACCTGCACATGCCGCTGTCCAAGTGGCTACTCAGCCAACACGTGCCCTTCCAGGAACCTGAAGAAATCGCGTCCGTGCTTCAGTCCTGGCACTTCAGCAGCCATCAGTTCCATCGCAAGCCACTGCAGAAGCCATGGGCATACTCCTGCCCTATGGCCTACTCAGGCACATTGCACATCGTCAGCACCTGCACAAGCCAGCTGCGTGCTCCAGCCCTAACTCCTACAGAGCCCCCAGCGACATCACAAGCAGCTGCACAAGCCAGCTGCTTCCTCCTGGCCTATCAGCTCCTCAGTCATCAGTCACAACATAAGCACCTTCACGGGCCAGGTGTCCCTTCATGCCCAGTCGGCTTCTTGGCCACCAGTGACATCACAAGGAGCTGTACAAGCCAGCTGCCTGCTCCTGCTCTACCAACTCCGCAGCCACCTGGGACATCACAATGAGCCGCACAAGCAACGGTCCTGCTCTAGCCCTATCCCCTACGCAGCTACATGGGACATCAGAAGCACCTGCATGAGTCAGCTGCATGCTCCCACCCTGCTAGCTACAGTGCCACCAGGGTCATCACGAGGAGCTGCGCACACCAGGGGCCACCTCTGGCCCAAGGCCCTACTTGCGGTCCTGTGACCTCACAAGCACCTGCACAAGCCAGCCACCTGCTCCTGCCCTAACAGCCACAGAGCCACCACTGACATCACAAGCAGCTGCACAAGCCGGGGGCATGCTGCTACTCTATCAGCTACTCAGTCAGCACTGACAACAGAAGCAGCTGCAGAAGCCTGCTGCCTGCCTCGGCCCTATCACCTACTCAGCCACCTGTCACATCACAAGAACCTGCACAAGACAGCTGCACGCTCCTGCCCCAAGACCTACAAGCCACCACTGACATCACAAGCCCCTGCGCCAGCCAGGTGGCCATTCAGAGCCAAACAGCTACTCAGCCACCAGGGACATCGCATGCACCTGCGCAAGCCAGGTCCTGCTCTGGCCCTACCACCTACTCATGCACATGGGACATCACAAACACCTGCACAGCCCAGCGCCTTGCTCCTGCCCTAATAGCTACAGAGCTACCCCTGACAGCACAAGCACCTGCACAAGCCACCTGCCTCCTCCCGCACTATCACCTACTTGCCATCATGTGACCTCACAAGCACCCGCACAACCCAGGGGCCCGCTTCCGCCCTGTCACCTCCTCAGGCGCATGGGACAGCACAAGCACCTGCACATGCCGCTGTCCAAGTGGCTACTCAGCCAACACGTGCCCTTCCAGGAACATGAAGAAATCACGTCCGTGCTTCAGTCCTGGCACCTCAGCAGACATCAGTTCCATCGCAAGCCGCTGCAGAAGCCACGGGCATACTCCTGCCCTATGGCCTACTCAGGCACATTGCACATCGTCAGCACCTGCACAAGCCAGCTGCGTGCTCCGGCCCTAACTCCTACAGAGCCCCCAGCGACATCACAAACAGGTGCACAAGCCAGCTGCTTCCTCCTGGCCTATCAGCCCCTCAGTCATCAGTCACAACATAAGCACCTTCACGGGCCAGGTGTCCCTTCATGCCCAATCGGCTTCTTGGCCACCACTGACATCTCAAGGAGCTGTACAAGCCAGCTGCCTGCTCCTGCTCTACCAACTCCGCAGCCACCTGGGACATCACAATGAGCCGCACAAGCAACGGTCCTGCTCTAGCCCTATCCCCTACGCAGCTACATGGGACATCAGAAGCACCTGCACGAGTCAGCTGCATGCTCCCACCCTACTAGCTACAGTGCCACCAGGGTCATCACAAGGAGCTGCACACACCAGGGGCCACCTCTGGCCCGAGGCCCTACTTGCGATCCTGTGACCTCACAAGCACCTGCACAAGCCAGCCACCTGCTCCTGCCCTAACAGCCACAGAGCCACCACTGACATCACAAGCAGCTGCAGAATGACCTACTCAGGCATATTGCACATCGTCAGCACCTGCACAAGCCAGCTGCGTGCTCCAGCCCTAACTCCTACAGAGCCCCCAGCGACATCACAAGCAGGTGCACAAGCCAGCTGCTTCCTCCTGGCCTGTCAGCTCCTCAGTCATCAGTGACAACATAAGCACCTTCACGGGCCAGGCGTCCCTTCATGCCCAGTCAGCTTCTTGGCCACCAGTGACATCACAAGGAGCTGTACAAGCCAGCTGCCTCCTCCTGCTCTACCAACTCCGCAGCCACCTGGGACATCAAAATGAGCCGCACAAGCAACGGTCCTGCTCTAGCCCTATCCCCTACGCAGCTACATGGGACATCAGAAGCACCTGCACGAGTCAGCTGCATGCTCCCACCCTACTAGCTACAGTGCCACCAGGGTCATCACGAGGAGCTGCACACACCAGGGGCCACCTCTGGCCCGAGGCCCTACTTGCGATCCTCTGACCTCACAAGCACCTGCACAAGCCAGCCACCTGCTCCTGCCCTAACAGCCACAGAGCCACCACTGACATCACAAGCAGCTGCACAATGACCTACTCAGGCACTTTGCACATCGTCAGCACCTGCACAAGCCAGCCACCTGCTCCTGCCCTAACAGCCACAGAGCCACCACTGACATCACAAGCAGCTGCACAAGCCGGGGGCATGCTCCCGCCCTATCACCTGCTCCGCCACATGTCACCTCGCAAGCACGCCACCAAGCCAAGTGCCTCCTGCTAACCTATCACCTCCTCAAGCACATACGACAGCGCAAGCACCCGCCAAAGGCAGCTGCATGCTCCGGCCCTAACACCTACTCAGCCACCTAGGACATTGCAAGCACCTGCACAATCCAGCTGCATGCTGCTACTCTATCAGCTACTCAGTCAGCACTGACAACAGAAGCAGCTGCAGAAGCCTGCTGCCTGCCTCGGCCCTATCACCTACTCAGCCACCTGTCACATCACAAGAACCTGCACAAGACAGCTGCACGCTCCTGCCCCAAGAGCTACAAGCCACCACTGACATCACAAGCCCCTGCACCAGCCAGGTGGCCATTCAGAGCCAAACAGCTACTCAGCCACCAGGGACATCGCATGCACCTGCGCAAGACAGGTCCTGCTCTGGCCCTACCACCTACTCATGCACATGGGACATCACAAACACCTGCACAGCCCAGCGCCTTGCTCCTGCCCTAACAGCTACAGAGCTACCCCTGACAGCACAAGCACCTGCACAAGCCACCTGCCTCCTCCCGCACTATCACCTACTTGCCACCATGTGACCTTACAAGCACCCGCACAACCCAGGGGCCCGCTTACGCCCTGTCACCTCCTCAGGCGCATGGGACAGCACAAGCACCTGCACATGCCGCTGTCCAAGTGGCTACTCAGCCAACACGTGCCCTTCCAGGAACCTGAAGAAATCACGTCCGTGCTTCAGTCCTGGCACTTCAGCAGCCATCAGTTCCATCGCAAGCCGCTGCAGAAGCCATGGGCATACTCCTGCCCTATGGCCTACTCAGGCACATTGCACATCGTCAGCACCTGCACAAGCCAGCTGCGTGCTCCAGCCCTAACTCCTACAGAGCCCCCAGCGACATCACAAGCAGGTGCACAAGCCAGCTGCTTCCTCCTGGCCTATCAGCTCCTCAGTCATCAGTGACAACATAAGCACCTTCACGGGCCAGGCGTCCCTTCATGCCCAGTCAGCTTCTTGGCCACCAGTGACATCACAAGGAGCTGTACAAGCCAGCTGCCTCCTCCTGCTCTACCAACTCCGCAGCCACCTGGGACATCAAAATGAGCCGCACAAGCAACGGTCCTGCTCTAGCCCTATCCCCTACGCAGCTACATGGGACATCAGAAGCACCTGCACGAGTCAGCTGCATGCTCCCACCCTACTAGCTACAGTGCCACCAGGGTCATCACGAGGAGCTGCACACACCAGGGGCCACCTCTGGCCCGAGGCCCTACTTGCGATCCTCTGACCTCACAAGCACCTGCACAAGCCAGCCACCTGCTCCTGCCCTAACAGCCACAGAGCCACCACTGACATCACAAGCAGCTGCACAATGACCTACTCAGGCACTTCGCACATCGTCAGCACCTGCACAAGCCAGCCACCTGCTCCTGCCCTAACAGCCACAGAGCCACCACTGACATCACAAGCAGCTGCACAAGCCGGGGGCATGCTCCCGCCCTATCACCTGCTCCGCCACATGTCACCTCGCAAGCACGCCACCAAGCCAAGTGCCTCCTGCTAACCTATCACCTCCTCAAGCACATACGACAGCGCAAGCACCCGCCAAAGGCAGCTGCATGCTCCGGCCCTAACACCTACTCAGCCACCTAGGACATTGCAAGCACCTGCACAATCCAGCTGCATGCTGCTACTCTATCAGCTACTCAGTCAGCACTGACAACAGAAGCAGCTGCAGAAGCCTGCTGCCTGCCTCGGCCCTATCACCTACTCAGCCACCTGTCACATCACAAGAACCTGCACAAGACAGCTGCACGCTCCTGCCCCAAGACCTACAAGCCACCACTGACATCACAAGCCCCTGCACCAGCCAGGTGGCCATTCAGAGCCAAACAGCTACTCAGCCACCAGGGACATCGCATGCATCTGCGCAAGACAGGTCCTGCTCTGGCCCTACCACCTACTCATGCACATGGGACATCACAAACACCTGCACAGCCCAGCGCCTTGCTCCTGCCCTAACAGCTACAGAGCTACCCCTGACAGCACAAGCACCTGCACAAGCCACCTGCCTCCTCCCGCACTATCACCTACTTGCCACCATGTGACCTTACAAGCACCCGCACAACCCAGGGGCCCGCTTACGCCCTGTCACCTCCTCAGGCGCATGGGACAGCACAAGCACCTGCACATGCCGCTGTCCAAGTGGCTACTCAGCCAACACGTGCCCTTCCAGGAACCTGAAGAAATCACGTCCGTGCTTCAGTCCTGGCACTTCAGCAGCCATCAGTTCCATCGCAAGCCGCTGCAGAAGCCACGGCCATACTCCTGCCCTATGGCCTACTCAGGCACATTGCACATCGTCAGCACCTGCACAAGCCAGCTGCGTGCTCCGGCCCTAACTCCTACAGAGCCCCCAGCGACATCACAAGCAGGTGCACAAGCCAGCTGCTTCCTCCTGGCCTATCAGCTCCTCAGTCATCAGTGACAACATAAGCACCTTCACGGGCCAGGCGTCCCTTCATGCCCAATCGGCTTCTTGGCCACCACTGACATCACAAGGAGCTGTACAAGCCAGCTGCCTCCTCCTGCTCTACCAACTCCGCAGCCACCTGGGACATCAAAATGAGCCGCACAAGCAACGGTCCTGCTCTAGCCCTATCCCCTACGCAGCTACATGGGACATCAGAAGCACCTGCACGAGTCAGCTGCATGCTCCCACCCTGCTAGGTACAGTGCCACCAGGGTTATCACGAGGAGCTGCACACACCAGGGGCCACCTCTGGCCCGAGACCCTACTTGCGATCCTGTGACCTCACAAGCACCTGCACAAGCCACGGACCTGCTCCTGCCCTAACAGCCACAGAGCCACCACTGACATCACAAGCAGCTGCACAACCCAAGGGGCCTGCTTCCGCCCTATCACCTCCTCAGGCACATGCGAGATCATAAACACATGAACAAGCCAGGGTTCTCCTTCCACCCCATCACCTTCTCAGTCACATGTGACATCACAAGCAGCTGTAGTTGCCACTATCCTGCTCCGCACCTAGTGGCTACTCAGCCAACCAGTGGCCTGCCAGGAACCTGAATACATCAGGGCTGTGCCTCTGTCCTATCACCTCATCAGCTATCAGTCACGTCGGTAGCTGCTGGAGAAGTCACGGGCATTTTCCTGCCCGATTACATACTCAGGTGAATTTGTCGTCTGTCACGTCCCACCCCTGAGAAGGGGTGAGTGACTAAAATTCGCACATCTCCTTGGTGTGGATTAAGGTGACATAACACTCAAGGTCCATACATAAACATCAACTTTAATGGGAGAAACATTCTGTAAACTTTGACCCTCTCACAATTATATCCACCTAAGCTATGCGGCTTTATGAGTAGTTGAGGTAGGCGTTGCGTTACTTAGCAGCTTTAAGAGGAAAGGAGGAGAGCGAGGCGGAGGGGGGGGCTGGGGGCGGGAGACAGAACAGGGGAGAGCGAGCTAGAGAGAGAGAGGGAGAGAGAGGGAGATCACCAGTCCTGGATCCAGCGTCGGACCTGCCAATGGGGGTGTTCTGTGTAGAGAGCGCCCCAGAGGCTTGTACACGCCCCTGTTTATTGGCCCAG
The DNA here is from genome assembly GCF_965638725.1 of Aptenodytes patagonicus. NCBI lineage: Eukaryota > Metazoa > Chordata > Aves > Sphenisciformes > Spheniscidae > Aptenodytes > Aptenodytes patagonicus. Next base: position 4,018 of record NW_027472432.1, on the reverse strand, counting down.
TCCCTGCACTTCTGGAACCTTCTCTCGACCCAGTTCCAGGAGTGGTTGAGACTCCAGTCAGTCAAGGGAAGTGACACCAGGACCCTCCCCGTGACTGCCTTTTGTTACTTCTGGAGCCTTCTCTTGGCGCATTGTCTGTGTCTACAGCACAGTCACGTGCGCCTCATCCCTTATACCACCCCATGGCTCAAACACTCCAAGATCCTCTTCAAGAGTCGTGATCTGAACATACCGTATAGAAGGAGAGAGAGAAGAGAATAAGTGGCTAATCAGGCACCTTATTATGGCAAAACCGATAGCTAGACCGATTAACATTAACAAAAGTATCACTAAAGCTTCCACTACCCAATCCCACCATCCCGCAAGTCCAAGTTTTTTGAGCAAAGTTGAAATCCACGAGGCAGGGTTCCAATCCACCTTCCATTCATTTGATAACGCTGACTGGAACAACTCTCCCATCTCGGCTGTGACTTCCTGCACCCTCTGACGTGCTTCCTCGATCGTGGTCGTGGCATTGTGTATGGTAACGCAGCATTCTCCAGCTCTATGGTTCAGCACTCCACATACACCTTGTTCTTTGACTAATAGCATGTCCAGGGCTAGACGGTTCTGCAAGGCTATCTTCAACACCTGTTGAACCTGCAAATTTACTTCTCCAAAAGCACGTGCAGTCCAATTACTCAAAATATGTACCTGCCAGGTCAAATTTTCCAATACAAACTGGTGCCTTTGTAGAAGCACACCTGGGGCCACACGGGCCTCAAACACAAGGGCCGCTTTCATTGCCCAGGTATAACAATCGGGTGCTCGGACCCCTCTTACCCACTCGGCTGCAGCCTGAGGTGTTTGAACATCCCATTTCCTCCGGTTATATTTGGGGTCAATAAAGTCAAATGTTCTGGAGGGGCACATTGATGGCATTACAATGGTACAGTGTAGACCCGCCATTTCGTGCACATGCAGGTGTGAGTACATCTTCCCACCTGAACACGCCCAGAAGGCACCCTGAGGGGCTGTATATTTAGTAGTGGAGCATGTTGATGGGTCATAGGGTTCGGTTAGTTTGGTTTCCCCTTCCCACACAAGATTCCACTTTGTTTCGTGGGTAAGCGTAACTCTACATTTTAACATGGTTTCTCGATTGACAATGTTTCCATAACACATGGGATCTCTAGGCTTAAACCCCAGTACTGGAAAACCCCAACAAATACACATATCTCAAATGAAGGTTCACAGTTCTGGCATATACCATGTTTCTATTGGGTCCCACGATAACGAGTCACAACTAATTGTTCATGAACAACTCATTAAGGGAGTAATTTCATGGGATAGAGGGTTTATTTCCCATGCATCAATTATGTTATCTGGATTGGACAAAAAATGTTTAAGGGACCAAGTAGATTCATAACGAGAACAATCATGGTGGGCATAAGCCACCCCATTTGTTAGGAATTTGAATACACCAACCCGGGGAGAACAGGACATTATATTTGTGGCATAGGGGTTCACTGTGAGGTGGGGGGGTCCCACCAACGTACTAGATTACAGGGGATCTCCACTTCCCGGGGACACCACGTCCAATTCAGCACAAGATTGCAAGGGATCTTCACTTCCTGGGGACACCATGTTCAATTCTTTCGGGCTGCAAGGGCAGCATTTGTAGTCCCCTGACAGAGCTGTTGCTTCCAACAGGTAGCATTCCACAGCTCTCTCCAGGTCGTGTTAACTGGAAATAGACAGGCCACTGGAGAGGGTCTGTACCAAGTTGTCCCGCTATACTCTTGGAATGGGGGTGAGTCAGCTCCCCACAAACATTTTCCCTTCCCGTATGGACTTTGAATGCACTTTTGGTTTAACATTTCTACCTTCGCATTTAGAATTCGTGAGAAATTTAGCCAAATAATGGCCAATTTGAAGCCCGCTGACGCGGACGTGGGGAGGTCCACACAAAGACCTTGGTCTCTTCGATTCCAGATTCAGCTAAAACCAGTAATCAGCTCCCATGCCAAGTTGGGTTGGCTATCCAAATTCCCAGTTGACTGAGACAAGATTATACATTCACAAAGTAAGGATATAAACTTCTCCCACCCCACCCCTTTTCTCTAGTAAAGAAACAAAACAGGCTTAATAAAATCAGACAAACAATGCAAAGAATGACCCACTCAACAACCGAAAACACAAGTCCCACGGTGGGCTTCTGACAACCTGCAAAATATATCCATAAAGACGAACAATGATTAATAGGATGGGACAATCCATTGGGTATGGATTTGGTGATCCTTCCCATGTGCGTCGGTGGCCACCCAAATGTAAAGATTGAGTGGGTTTTTTAAGGTTAGAGGCACCGCTCCCACTGTCGGCAGGTCCACCAGAACAGGTTGTCCCGGATAATGGAGCAGGTTTGCAGGGTCTTTAGCCTCCTGTTTCCCGGGGAGTATGGACAGAAGCTTAGGACAGAATGCAGTGGGTCATGGGCACCCATTAATTCCCCAGCGGCTATTGACTTGATATACCGCATCTGGCACCTGCTGTGCCCACCCAGGTTCGTGAGGTTTCAGGGCCTCCTGCAAGAGCCCATTCGTGCGTTCAACAATGCCATTTGCCTGGGGGTATTATGGGGTGTGGAAGATCCACTGGATCCCTTCCCGCCGTGCCCACTCTTGAACCACCCCGACAGTAAAGTGGCTTCCATTATCCGATTGGATTAATTGGGGCTTGGGTAAACAACTGAACCAGGACTTCAAACCTCTCATGGTATTATCTCCCGTCGCTCGTCGTACTGCTTCCGCTTGGGTTAACCCCAACACCACTTCAACTCCTACTAGTACATATCGTTTTCCTTCAGAGATCCGAAATGGACCGATGTAGTCCACCTGCCAAGTGTCCCAAAACCCTTTATTATCTCTTAAGTGCAGGGGTTGGTCCTTAAGAGGGTTGTGTTCTTCTAATCGAGTACGGCATAGGCCGCACGCAGAAAGAATGGTATTACACAACTCTCTGGTTACAGACCACCCTCTGCTAACTGCCTCCCTGAACACATCTTTACTTCCCAAATGGCCTCGTTTTATGTGCAACCATTCCAACAAATGTTCCCATTTTTCCCCCTCCCCTTCCATGGCCATTCCTGCTAAATGGGTCAATGAATCCACCTGATTATTCAAAAGGCGAGCTGGGTGATCCCCTGCCTGGTGTGCAGCAACCCATCCGACTACAAAGGACTTCTGTTTAGCAATATTTAGGATTTTTTCCCATTTTCCTCGTTGCCACACCGGTACCCAATTGACCTCCCATTGGTTTTGTTCCCAAAATGGGAGCCATTCGGTACATCCCTTGAACACAGCGTAGGAATCCGTGTAAATAAACACCGGTTCTTTAGTTGCAGCCTCTCTAATAACCATGCTCCACACGGCTGCCAATTCTCCCAGCTGAGCACTTCCCTCTCCTTCCGTCACGATTTGGTCCCCTGAATCAACATGCTGGGCTACCGCTCGGTATTTCCATACCTTTCCCTCTCTTCTAGAGGACGCGGCAGTGAACCATACGTTTTTTAGGTGGGGTTCAAATGGAGGGGCAGGTTTTATATAGTAGGGAGGAGGTCCCTGCTCTGGTTGATTGCCGGGTGGTTCTTGTATTTGGAGTATTTTGGGTGTTCCCTCACCTTGGTCATTATTGGCAGTCTCTGTTTTAATCACTGGCCTCATCACCACTTCATCATTCTCGGGGTAAAATGTTTCTCGGTCAATTTCCAACTCCTTAGTCCGGTACAAGGGTCTTAGGCCCTGTTTCTCATCCAACTGTGCCAAGCTTGTAAATCCCAGCACACTATCCAAAATTTCTGGTGGTTTTTTTTTTCTTTTTTGAGATTTAAGCGAATCTGGTACAAGGGCCACCCCGTCCCTGTGCTCCAGGCAGTGGTGGGGCAGAGGGGATCATTTCTCCCCTCCCCCTGTTTCTGAGATTTAAGCGGTTCTAATACAAGGCAGTAAGGTTAAACATATTGTCTCACACAAGACTTATT
>NW_027472431.1:0-28000 GCF_965638725.1 Aptenodytes patagonicus | reverse complement strand
GGAGTGGTCGCTGCTGGGGGGGGGGGGGGGGGCGCGGGGTGGGGCGGGGGTGGCCTCGGCTTGGGGGACAGCTGAGCTGGGCCTCGCACGCCCCTTGCACGCCCCGTTGCAGGGCCCCAGCCCTGCACGCCCCTCGCACGCCCCTCGCGCACCCCCTTGCACGGCCACCCCCTTGCACACCTCTCACAAGGCCCTTGCACACCCCCCTCGCGTGGCTTTTCCTGGTCTTGCACACCCCGTTGCACGGCCGCAGCCCTGCGTGCCCCTTGCACGCCCCTTGCACCCCCCCCCCCCCTTTTGCGCATCTGCAGCCTTGCACGCCCCTTGCAGATCTCTTCCGGGCCTCGCACGCCCCCTTGCGTGGTTACAGCCCAGCGTGCCCCTTGCACGCCCCCTTGCACAGCTCTTCCTGGCCTCGCACAACCCCTTGCACGTCTCCAGCCTCGCACGCCCCTCGCACGGCTCCTCCTGGCCTTGCACACCCCTTCGCACGGTCACAGCCCTGCACGCCCCCCTTGCAAAGCTCTTCCCGGCCTTGCACAGCCACAGCCCTGCAAGCCCCTTGCGCGCCCCCTTACACAGCTCTTCCTGGCCTCGCACGCCCCTCGCACGCCCCTCACACGCCCCTCGCACACTCGCACGCCCCTTGCACACTCCCATGCCCCTCGCACGCCCCTCGCACACTCGCACGCCCCTCGCACACTCCCACGCCCCTCGCACGCCCCTCGCACACTCCCATGCCCCTCGCACACTCCCATGCCCCTCGCACGCCCCTCGCACACTCGCACGCCCCTCGCACAGCCCTCGCACGCCCCCAGCGTCGCCCGCCCTTCCCGCACCCCCCGTGCGAGCCCCCGGGGCCAGGCAGGGTGTGAACATGTGTGTGGGGGGGCGGCATTTGCACACGCGTGTGCCCTCCCTCCCCCCCCCCGGCATCTGCGCGAGGGCTCGGGGCGCGGGCGGCTGGGGGGGGGGAGGGGTGCTACCGCCGGTCCTAGAGCGCCCCCTTGCGGCCGCCGGTGGCGCTGCGGCTCGGGGGGGGGTGGGGGGGGTGGGGTGGATTGGCGGGGGGAGGGGAAGGCAAGAATGGGAAGGGGGACACCGGCGGGGTGACCCCGGGGGGGGGGGGGGGTCAGGGTCAGGCTTTGGGCTGGGGGTTGGGTTAGGACTAGGGTTAGGCTTAGGGCTGGGGTTAGGGCTGGGGTCAGGGTCGGGGTGTAGGGTCGGGGTCGGGGTGTAGGGTCGGGGTTAGGGGTAACATTAGGGTTAAGGCTGGGGTTTGGGTTAGGTTTAGGGTTCGGGTTTGGTTTGGAGCTAGGCTTAGGTTTTGGGTTAGGGTTAGAATTAAGTTTAGAGGTTGGGGTTGGGGTTGGGATTTGGTTTAGGGTTAGGCCGTGCTCCTGGAGATCATCCCTCCAGCAGAGAAGGGCCTTTCCATCTTTCCCAGAGGGCCGTGGCCACCCCTGCCCAGTGCCGGCACCTCCCCGGGTCCCCCGTCATTGTCCTTGCTGTCCCCTGGAGCCCCCCCTTCTTCTCCTGGGCCCCTTCTCCTGCCCCAACTCCTGCAGGACCCGTGGGAGCTCCACCAGCCTCCTCCCACGGCTCCCTCACCTCCGATCCTCGCCAGCGTCTCCACGTTGCTCCCCAAAAGTTGCCTTCGAGCGTGGTCTGGGGCAGGCGAAGGCAGCCAGAGTGGGCAGCGGTGGGGAGGTGCAAGGCACAAGGGATGGATGGCCACCAGGGTGGAGGAACGTGAAGTCAAGGAGCCACGCGGGGACAACAGATAGGGGTTGGGTTCTCACCACCCCCTCCAAAGACATGGAGAGGCAAAGCAGGAGCTGCGTGGTCACCCAGAGGTGGGGAAGGGTTTCTCCCCACAGGTCTCCCTGCAGCCCTGGGGTCAAGCCAGACCCCCCTGTGGCTGTGCCTGGAGGCTCAGCCCAGCTCCTCCACCTCCCTCTTAGCACAGAGGTCATCTCCATCCTGGAGGTCTGTGCAGAAAGGGGGGGGGGGGGGGGGGCTCACAGCGAAATCCCGTCATCTCTGGCTGGAGCTGGTGCTGCAGCGATGAAGGCCCCTTCCGACAACCCCACGCTGAGATGGATCTGGTCTTGCAGGTCCCGAGGTGATGGACCTAGCTAAGACAACCTTTGAGAAGCTCTCAGGACATCCTACACCTGGCAGAGCACTAGACAACTAAATCCGGTCCCAGAGTGCTTGAGCAGAAGCTCTGGCTGACACTGGAGATATCTGTGATGAGGCCATCGGACTAGAGGCTTGTTGCATGCCCAAGATCTGCTTTTGAGCTGGTCACCTGGACTCTCTGGGTAGTCACCAAGGGGTAGATTGGAGCATGAGACCCTACAAGTGGCCACCTATATCTTGGAGATGTTTTGTGCCCCAGACTCTTTGGCCCAGATCTTCTCCAGCTCTCTGAAAATCTGAGGAACCAGCTCAGGTGGAGATACCTCCACAGAGGACTTCTGGAGTTCGAGATGAGTCCTCGCCTCACACCCTGAGAAGGAAACACAAGAGGCCATGGGTTTCCACTGGAGACCTGGGTAGCCCAGCCAACCCCCTCATGGTTTTGGGACCATCATTGCATTTTTCGGAATTGGTCTTAAAACACAACGTTAAACTATCTCAGACCCGCGGAGAGGTCCTGTGCCACGCCAGGAGACCCGATGAGCTGTGTGCTCTGCGTGATGAGGCCTTGGGCTGATGGCAAGGGGTGGGAGATGGCACCTTCCCGCTGGGCTATTCAAGCGCAGGCCTGGAGGAGAGCTGGTTGTCCCATGGCGTGCGTGCCGGGAGCTGCAGGCGCACAACCCCTCCCTTCCACTCTTTGCACAAAACCACGGATTTTTCAAGCTAAAAGGTTTCAACCCTTGAGACCTTCAAGAAAACCAGGGCAGTCCTGTCTGCTGGAGCTGCAGCGGTGCTTCTCCTCAGGTGACTGTCACCTCCTGCGGATGTTTAATCCTCCTTACAGCGAGCAGACGGTGCTGCACATCGCCAGCCTCTGGAGATACACCAGGATTGCATCGGCGTGACCCCGCGTGGGGTGCTTCACCTCCAGAGACATGATGGAGGGAGCTGTGTCTCCACCTCTCCGCAGGCTGGTTCTTCGAGCTCCGGTGCCAGGCTGAGCTCCTACACCTCCCTACGCTTCTGCACCAAGGGAGCATGAGATCTTCATCCCCTGCTGCCACCTGGAACTTCTGTAGGAGCCAGGCATCATCTGACCTGGGATGATGACACTCAACCCAGTGCCTCCGCCCACCCCCGTGCCTACAAACTGTTTAAGTCCCTCTCTACGAGCCACGTTGGTGGCCAGACACCGAGGGAAAAGGCAGACGGGATCATCACGGGGCTGATCAGGCTGTTGCCTGGCGTGTCCGTCCTTCCTGGAAGAGCGAGTGCTCATCACCTCATTGTTGCCATCGGGTTGGATGGCCGAGTCCTGATGAAGGTCGGGGAGCAGCTTTTCCTCCTGAAGCCTGGGGGGGTTGACAGCAGCAGCAGGAGGAAAAAACAGTTTTAAAAGTATTAAGGAATTCCGACAGTTGCAGGACCATCAAACTGCATCTCCTCTGATTTCCAACATCCCCCATGCCTAGAGACATCCCTCAAGCTGGGCCTCCTGGAGCGTGAGGACCCCTGGAGCAGCGTGAGCCACCCCCTCTGAAGGTAAGTGACTGATGCAATCGGAGAAGTTCCTGCGAGAAATGCCTGTTCCCCTCTAGAAGGAGAGAAATGGTGGGCATCCAGCGCTACGTGAGACACCCCCTTCAGATGTAGCTCGGTTGACTCTCCTAGAGTCCAGTGGGACTGCTGACCATGCTGCTCTTCCCGGGCATTGTCCCACCCCTTGCCCAAATCTGCTGATGGGGTGAAGGATCCAAGTTCATCCCGGTGCAGAGCAGGCAGAGGTGTCTGCCCCCCCCTCCAGAAAGCCCCAGGAGCAGCTACGGTTGGTGGAGATCCCAGGTGAGAGCCAGGGGAGCGTGGAGAGGCTGATGGAGGTCTGCAGCTGGCAGCGATGACCCCAACCTTCTCACTGCTGCGTCCCCTGACCCTGCTGAGGACCTAACGCCCTTCCTGCTCTTCTAGCTTCTTCTTTCCAGTTGCAATCAGTGACTCTGCACCCGGGGGACCCAGTGCCCCCCCCCCCCCCCCCAGCTAATGCGGCACAACCCTTCAAGCGGTGGAGAACGAGAAGACGCTTTGTGCTTGATACAGGATCAAGCATCCACAGGGAAATTCAGCCTTAAGAGGGGAATATCCCAAAACCAATCCTCACACCAGGCGACAGCTCACCACGCTCGTCCTCTGCACACGGAAAGCCGCCCCTCTTGCTCTTACGGCTGGGCCTCATGGATGGTTTGGAGTAACTCTGTTACCTACAAAGTCCTGGTACCAACCATCACAGCAACACCAGGGGTTTGGCTAAAGATGACCACGGAGGCATTTAAAAGATGTGTAGATGTGGCGCTCAGGGCCATGGTTTAGTGGTGGACTTGGCAGTCTTAGGTTTACAGTTGGACTTGAGGGTCTTTTCCAACCTAAATGATTCTATGATCCTATGGCGTTCTTGGCCTGGCCATTGAGCATCAGCATGGGCCAGGACTGAGTTTAACGTAAATTAATGACGTTACCAAGTTCTTCTCAGCGGTGCCAGGAGAGGAGCTCTGAAGGCACATGAGATATTGCTGGGCAAAGAGAAGGTTTGGTAGGTCTCAGACGTGCACATCGATTTCCATGTTATTTCTTGCGGGAGATAGCTAGAAAGCAAGAATTTAAGTCTGACGTAGGTGCTGTTTCGTCCGCGGGACGCTGAGCTGCTGGTTAAAAAGTTGTGCTCTTCTCCGACAAAGCACAAATGCGGAGGGGCAACCAAAGCACCCCGAGAAGGTTCATTTTTGACCGGGTTTTCCCCACTTCCCTGAGCGCCAGGTTATGTTGTTTGTGCTATTTCTCCTCATGCACGTGGTGACCCTGGCTGGAAATCCGGTGATAATGGTTGTTATCGGGGTGGACCGAGGGCTGCACACGCCCTTGTACCTCTTCCTATGTGCGCTGTCCTTCTCGGAGCTCTGTTGCACCTCCTCCCTCAGCCCAAAGACGCCGTCTGGGTTAGTGCCGGGAACTCGAGCCGTTTCTTTCCTGGGCTGTGCTGCGCGAATGCATTTCTACTTCATGTTTGACTTCATGCACTCTTTCCTCCTGAGGGTAATGGGTACGACCAGTACGTGTCCACCTGACACCCCCTTGTGTTACAACACCCTCCCGTGTCTTCATCCAGCTGGTAGTTGCCTCATGGGTGGGGGGGTGGGTGCTCCTGGGGCTGCTGGTGACTTGCACGGTCTTCCAGTTACCCTTCTGCTGGTCCCACCAGATTGACCGTGTCTTCTGCCACGTGCCCCCCCTCCCCCCCTCATCAGCTGGCTTGTGCCAGTGGCGAGATGGTTGGCACTGGTGAGGCCGCACCTCGAACACTGTGTTCAGTTTTGGGCCCCTCACTCCAAGAAGGACGTCGAGGTGCTGGAGCGTGTCCAGAGAAGGGCAACGAGGCTGGTGAGGGGTCTGGAGAACAAGTCTGATGAGGAGCGGCTGAGGGAACGGGGGTTGTTTAGCCTGGAGAAAAGGAGGCTGAGGGGAGACCTCATCGCTCTCTACAACCACCTGAAAGGAGGTTGTAGCGAGGGGGGGTCGGTCTCTTCTCCCAAGTAACAAGCGATAGGACGAGAGGAAATGGCCTCAAGTTGTGCCAGGGGAGGTTTACGTGGCATATTGGGAAAAATGTCTTCACCGAAAGGCTTGTCAAGCTTTGGAACAGGCTGCCCGGGGAAGTGGTGGAGTCCCCATCCCTGGAGGTATTAAAAGACGTGTAGATGCGGCGCTTAGGGACATGGTTTAGTGGGCATGGTGGTGTTGGGTCGACGGTTGGACTTGATGATCTTAGAGGTCTTTTCCAACCTCAATGATTCTGTGATTCTATGATTCTATGGTAAATGTTCTTTGCGTGACTGCCTTGCTGGGTTGCTTTCTGCTCATCCTTCTCTCCTACACCTTCATCCTTGGCCGCATCCTGCAGATACCTTCAGTGGAGGGGGAGAGGCACAAAACCTTCTGCACCTGCGCCTCCCACATCGCTGTAGTGGTGGTGCATTACGGCTGCATCTCCATTATCTACCCGCAATGCAGATCGCCCCACGCTGCGGGAGCGAGTGCTGTCATTGATGTGTCCTAATGCTGTCTTCACCCCCTTCCTCAGCCCCATCATTTTTAGCCTGTGGAGTGAAGACTTAAAAAAAAAATGCCCTTTGGAATCCCTGAGGAAAATCATCGTCGGGAATGTGAGTTTTTGGCCAGGGTCCAAGTGACAGCAGCTCCAGTGCCCTCGAAGCGGAGACATGGGCAAGTCCTCGAGAAGCAGCAGGTGAATCGGTCTGAGACCTGGTGCAGAAGACTTGTCCCCACCGTAGGGACGCTGACTGCTCTTCTAATCGTGGACTTTGCCTCTTCCATTGATGGCTTTGGAGCTGATCCAAGAAGGTCTTGGATCATCTCCCTTTCGATTTGTTCCTCTTTTGACAAATTGCAAAAACCACGTGGGGGCCAACACAACTTACTGCTCTGCTGTATTCAAAAGTCCGGCTTGTCTAAGCAATTAAAGGTGGCTTTAAGAAGGTTCTTTACAATGAAAGTGTTTTGTTTGATTTAGCACTTAACATATTTGCTTATACAAAATCTATGTGTGGGTGGTGAGCCACCTGGAGAAACCCTTGAGACGCAGAGGCTTTGGAGGCCTCTCATGGAGCCGTCCTGAGTGTCCCAGTGCTGTTCTGGGCTTCCGAGCAGAAGAAAGGTGACTCAGACAGAAATAGTGATCCCTTACATCCATACACATGACTCGGACATAAGCACATGTGGGTGGTTTTGGCTTTTTTTTGGGGGGGGGGCGTTGGGTTTTTTTTTGTTGTGGTTTAACCTCAGTTGGCAACTGAGCACCACCCAGCCGCTCGCTCACTCCCCCCCCCCCCCCCCCCCCCCGCCCTGGTGGGATGGGGGAGCGAATTGGAAGAGTAGAGGTGAGAAAAACTCATGGGTTGAGATAAAAAGAGTTTAATAATTGAAATAAAATAATAATAGTAATAATAATGGAATAATAGTAACAACAATAATAAAAGAATACACAAAGCGAGTGATGCACAGTACAATTGCTCACCACCCGCCGACCGATGCCCAGCCAGTCCCCGAGCAGCGGCCCCCCCGGCCAGCTTTCCCCAGTTTATGTACTGAGCATGACGTCACATGGTATGGAATGTCCCTTTGGCCAGTTTGGCTGTGCCCCCTCCCAGCTTCTTGTGCACCTTCAGCCTTCTCAGTCGGTAGAACATGGGAAGCTGAAAAGTCCTTGGCTAGTGTAAGCATTACCTAGCAACAACTAAAACATCGGTGTGTTATCAACTTTGTTCTCATCCTAAATCCAAAACACAGCACTGCACCAGCTACTAGGAAGGAAATTAACTCTATCCCTGCCGAAACCAGACACTGGGTGATGGGCATTCAGCCTTAGATGGAGTCTACCACCAGCTCTGGGCCTCATTCCCAAGTAACGTGGCTCCGAGAAGCCCCAGGCCCACTGCGCTGTGGGGGCTGCTACTGGCCCCACTCCATCTACAGGCTGGGCCTCGATCAGAAGGACTTGGACACCCGCACACCCAAGAGCAATGCCAGGGACGGGGCTTCTGTACGTCACATCTTCCCTTTTCAGTAAGGGACTCCTCCTGAGCTTCTTTTGCTCTGTTGACTCATATGCTTAAATTCAGTGGGTCAGCACCTCCATCTGAGGTTGCAACGGGACTGGAAGGCCTTCACCGATTTTTTTCCAGGCCCGTTCCCTTCGGCGTGGTTTTGTTGGGTAGTGTCAAGGCCCTGAGGGCACTAATAGGGCTTAATGGCCTTCACCAACCTCACCTGGAGACCCACACCCACACTCCATGCCCATGGTCCCAGGAGCTCATTTAAGCTCAGGCCTGGACCTTCGACATCTGCCTGTGCTTTGGTGAAGGGGTACGAGCTGGAAAGCAATGAGGGCTGGTGAGAAATGAGGATAGGTGAGAAAAGCTCATTGAGATGATATCGGGTCACCTGCCAAATCCCACCAGACTACTGCATTTAACACTTCCTACCAGGAATATCAGTCACCTCCCCTTGTTCGTGATGATGCAGATGATGTCAGGGTGAAAATGGGGCCAAGTGGGTTTTTTTAATTGAAATTCCGGTTGGACTTGGCCATAAAATCAAGGGCTGTGATGAGGTGACAGTTCTGGTCCTCCAAGCATTACTATAGTGTCCCTCTTTTGGAAAAGAGCATCATCTGGTTGCAGCATTGTTTTACGAGATTTACTCAACTTTTGCAGACTTTGGACCCTCTTGTGATTTGGGCTCCCCCATGACATCAAGAGAAAGGAGGTTCCTAACAATTTGCAGGCACAATTTGAGAAGTGGGGAAAAGTTCTGCAGAACATCTATCAGCAGAGAATATCTCTAAATATGGAGGTATTTCCCCTTTCTGCAATGCCCTTCTTACTTCCACAGCAGCTCCTGGTGGACACAGAGTCTTTTATGGAGTCCCGCGTAGGACGGAAGCCGGCCTTTGACTCTGTGGTCCTGGATGAAATGTCCCTTCCACCCAAAGGGTTTTCCTTGGTTACTCAGAATGAGATTTAAATGTAGGACATAAAAGAAATCTAAATTATTATCTGACGTTTGGCTCTGCCTTTTCACACCAGAGTATCTGTGTGTCCTCCCCCAGAATATTGGCAGTGAGATGTCCAAGCCCTCGCCCGGCTCAGCCCCGGTACCTGATTTGGTCACCAACTGCCTCACCAAGACCCTTGAAATGGGTCCCACCCATGTGACGTCATGCTCAGTATATAAAGCTGGGGGAAGAAGGAAGGGGTGGGACGTTTGGAGTGATGGCGTTTGTCTTCCCAAGTCACCGCTACGCGTGATGGAGCCCTGCTGTCCTGGGGATGGCTGAACACTTGCCTGCCCATGGGAAGGAGTGAATGAATTCCTTGTTTTGCTTTGCTTGCGTGCACGGCTTTTGCTTTCCCTATTAAACTGTTCTTTATCTCAACCCGGGAGTTTTCTCACTTTTACCCTTCCGATTCTTTCCCCCATCCCACCGGGGGGGAGTGAGCGAGCGGCTGCGTGGTGCTTAGTTGCCAGCTGAGCTAAACCACGACACCCAGCTGCACCTGGGAGGAGAGCTGTAGTTTCAGCAGGAACCATCTGAGCCCCCATCATAGAATTTTCTACCAATGAAGTTGCCCATCCATCCAGAGCACAATGGTCCTACTTGGGTACAAGAGCATCGTGGGAGACTTGAAAGCCTCGCTAAAGTCAAGGTTGCTCTTGCCTCATCCACAAGTCTAAGCAGTTCATCACAGATGGCAGTCAGGTTGGCGAGGCACGATTTATGCCCGGTAAATCCGTGCTGACTGTTCAAACCAGCTTTTCATTCGTGATGTGCACAGAAATGGGTTCCAGGAAGTCTCCTTACGTGAGGAGTACTACCAGAGACTTGAGGAACTGAGGCTGACTGGACTGAGTTTGTCAATATTGACCTTCTGGCCATGTTTGGTGACGGGTACAACACCTTTCTTTCACTTGGTCGTCTAGGGCCTCTCCCAGTCTCAATGACCTTTCAAAGCTGATGGGGAGCAGCCTCGCCAGGACGTCAGGCCCTTCTTTCAGCACCTGGGCATGCAGCCCTGCATGCCCATGGACTTCTACAGGCCAGGTTCTCTCCTGACGTCCCTGACTCAAGCTTCATCCACTGCTTGAACCCTACCACACATCACAGAGGCCTGGGAGAGCTTCTTGCTGAAGGCTGAGGAAAAGAAGCCATTGAGTACCGTATGGAGACTGTTTATTCTTTGAAATTGCCTGGCTAAAGGCCTTGCGAAAATTGGGATGACAAGGAAAGGGAGGAACACGAACAAAAGCAGCGACAAGAAACAACCCTCGCCAGTCTCGTTAACCGATGAGCCATCAAGCAATTACAGGTGCCACTCCTGGGAAGACCAGCTTGGACTTTGCAGCTCATGGAATTGTAAATTGGGGTGCGGCGGGGGGTGTGTGCGTGTGTGTGTAGATCCTGAACACTGTACTGGAGAGGGCGAATGGGAATGCCGGTGCCAGCTACTGGCACCACCCTTCCACACCAGATAACGCCATGCTCAGCAATAGAAAGTGGAATCAAAGAAGAAGGGGCAAGAGGATATCTCCCAAGGTGCGTGTAACTCTGAAACTGGCTGGGCAGCCGGGAGGAGGTCAGTGTTCGCTTCTGCATCGTTTGTTTTTCATTCTTGTTCCTCACTTATTAAACCATCTTTATCTCACCTGCCCCAAGTTTTCATGCTGAGCTGCTGGCCAGGGTCAAACCACAGGCCACCTCTCTGGATGGGGTTTTCCTCCTCCCTCCCTGTACCTGACTTTCACTTTCAGTCTCTGACTCACCCTTGTTTCCCAGAATAGGAGGAGAGGGGCCGGCCAAGGGCACGGGATAAAAGGCAGGGCAGGACCCAGGCTGCAGCAAAGCTGTTGCAGCCCAGGGCAGGTGACGAAGACGACGGTGAGTCCTTTCCCCTAATCCCTCCTGCCCACCCCATGCAAGCAGCCCTGGACATTGGGGCTGCGGAATGACGCCTTCTGACCCCACCAAGCGACAGAGACCCCACCAGGTGGGAGGAGGACGAGAGCCAGAGGTCTGCTCTGGCTGGAGCAAAGGGAATGGGTGGCTGGGAGCCTGTGTTTAACCCCCTAGGCTCTGCATGCAAGTTATGACTCGCCTAAGCTTGGCCCCTGTGCCCTAAGCTTTCCGCTGCTCCGTACTGGGCTGGGAGCGCCCGTGGCATGAGTGGCAGCCTCTTGTCCCACAGGGGCAATCCCCTTGATGTTCCTGGGAGAGGGCAGGGCTTGTGAGGTCCTCAGAGAGGATTCAAAGCCCAGAAGTGGGCGGCATCATTGGAGCTCGCCATTGCCAGAGCAAGTCCTGGCGTGTCCGGGAGGTTGCAGCGGGGCAGCTTCTGGGTCCGGCCATGGGATGAGCCATTGTGCTGCCTCCATGTCCGTGGGGTTTACTGGAACCTGGCAGGGGCTGGGTGATGGCTGGGGCTGTGCAGGGGAAGGGGCTGGATTGGGTGAAAGCCCCCCTGCCGCTGGCAGTCTCGCCATCGGCGCGAAAGACAAGGACGGGGCTGAGCGCTGGACTGCGGGGGGGTGGGTGGGGGGGGGGTGTCACGCATCAATGCACGGGAGGAGGAAAGGAGAGAGGGGAGCCTTGCACGGGCAAGCACCAAGCACGTCTCTGTGAGGGGCGCAGAGGGAGGGGTGAGAGGGGTCTGATGGGGTCGGGCATAAGAAATTAATGAAGCCATTCTTAAGAAGCTCCCCTAAGCTTCAGTTTCACCCCCTAACCTAGCCCTTCCTTAGTGCTGGTGTGACTCCAGTCATTCCTCTTTGCCCTAGAGCCCTGCCTGAGGCCACTGCTGGGCTCCACACCCAGTTTTGCACAATTAACCACTCAGCAAACTTCAGACTGGTGTTCAGGACACACTGCCGCATGCTCCCACGGTCCCACTGGGCTTTCAGAAATTGAGCTATATCTGTTGGGAGGCAAATGGGAAGGGGTTGTGCACCTCTTCTAAGCGGCATCGTTTCTTCACAGCATCGCTTGCGAGAAGCAAAAAAAGGAGGCACGGGCGAAGGAATTTGGTGCAAAGCGTGATTTGCTTGGAAGAATGAAGTCGGATGATAACGACTGTCCCCGTTTGGCATGTGGGGTGTCCCCCACCTCGTTAACCAGCCCGTCTCACCACCTCCTTTGCAGGCTGCGTTTGCTGTCAGCAATGGCATCTGAAATCCACATGCCGGAGCCTGTCTGCCTCATTGAGAACACCCAGACGAAGGGGCTGGTGGTCCAGCAGGAGGCCCTGCAGGTGCTGTCAGAGATCACCCAGCCTGTGGTGGTGGTGGCCATCACAGGGCCGTACCGCACTGGCAAGTCCTACCTCATGAACAGGCTGGCTCGTCAGAGGAAAGGTGAGGGCGGTCCCAGCCCTGGATGGCCAAGGTACCTGGGTTTTCCTACTCTGTATGTAACACTGTTGAGACCCTCGTGTCCTCCCCACAGGTTTCTCCCTGGGCTCCAGCGTGCAGTCCCACACCAAAGGTGTCTGGATGTGGTGTGTAGCTCACCCCTGCCGGCCGGGACACACTCTGGTACTGCTGGACACTGAAGGGCTGGGCGACGTGGAGAAGGTGCGGAAGAAGCAGAAGCTCCCTTTGTGCATTCCCAGCACTTTGTGGAAGCTCTTGAGGGCCCAGCCATGGTGATCAGAGTCAAGGTCTTCCCACCGCCTATGGTGGCCTTCAGCCTGTGTGCTGGGAAGAGCCAGAGGCCATGGGGAAGGAGGTTGGGGTAGGCAAGTTGCCAAATTCCTCTGCTTTTCTGGAAAAGAGCAGCAGAACAGGAATGAGGTGCTCAGGGAGCACTTTGATAGAGGCCTGTGGGACCCTGAGACTTAAGAGTTGATGATAACCCTAGCTACAGAAAGACATGGTGATGGCATGGGGGTGGGCTTCTCCAAAGACTGATCTTGCCATGGCCTGTTGGTTAGGGGCATTCAGGGTCTGGGGATTTGGGGCTTCGCTCATGCTTAGGGAGTCTTGTTGCTAAGAAACAAGGGTTGTTGTTCCAGGGCGACACCAAGAACGACATATGGCTCTTTGTGCTAACCGTACTGCTCTCCAGCACCCTGATCTACAACAGCAAAGGCACTATTGACCAGCAAGCCATGGACCAGCTGCAGTATCCTTGGTGGGACAGCAGCACCAGGGATGCCCTCCTCTGCCTGTGTGGTGGGCTAGGTGTTGACAAATCCCAGCTCCTCAAACAGCTGCAGAACCTTCTGGTGGTGCCCTGCGATGTGCTTTGAGTCCTCAGAAGTCCCATGTTGTGGCCCTCAGGGCTGAGTGGTTTTTGTCCCTCCTCCTGGTGGTTCCAGGCTGTTCTCTGTCCCCGCAGTCTCCTCTCTTCCCCAGGGAGTGCTGAGGGGTTGCAGGATGGCGATGCCCCTGCATTCAGAGCGGAGGTCCCTCTTTCCTTAGCCAGCTCCCTAGCTGTGTGGTGAAGCTGGCTGAGCATGTCAAATTGAAAGCAGCACCCAAGGAGAGCGAAGATAAACTGGAGGATTCAGAAAAATTTGTCCTCTTCTTCCCAACTTTCATCTGGGCTGTCCGGGATTTCACACTGCAGCTGGAGAGGGATGGGGAGGAAATCTCTGAGGACGAATACTTGGAGAACGCACTGAAGTTAAAGGCTGGTAAGGGAATGGTGCTGTGCTGCTGGAGACGTCCAGCTCCAGACACAGCAGCATTTCAGTGTAATTCAACAACAGTCCCAGCCCGGTGACCGTGGTCCGTGCCCTCTTAACCCACAGGTAGCAGCCCCAAGACCCAACGCTACAACCAGACCCGGGAATGCATCCGCCAGTACTTTCCAGATCGCAAGTGCTTTGTTTTCGACCAGCCGGCCAGCAAGAAGGACCTGGTCCACTTGGAGGAGCTTCAGAACAGTAAGATCAATCCCGAATTCCAGCAGCAGGTGGAGAAATTCTGCAGCCACGTCTGGAAAAAGTCTCCACCTAAGACCATCCCTTGTGGCCACATCGTAACAGGGAACTGTGAGTACTGCTGTCCAGAGGGTTGGATGGCCAGCAGCTCTTGGGACTGTGTCTGGGGAAGGATCAAATGCAGAGTCAAAGGATGCAGGAGGGGAAAGGGAGAGGTTTCTGCTGGCTCCTGTCCCTGCCTCTGGATTTGGAGCTTCTGGATGTTGCCGGCAGGGTGAGAAGGAGTTAGGCAAAGAAGTTCAGGAAGACTCTGGCAGGGAGGCAGCAGGGCTATGGTAGGACCCAGGGCTGAACGGGATGTCTTATCCTTGGTCCTCCCTGGCAGTGCTGGGGAAACTGGCAGCGACCTACGTGGAGGCCATCCAGAGCGGGGCAGTGCCATGCCTGGAGAGTGCGGTGCTTGTCCTGGCAGAGAGTGAGAACACAGTGGCAGTGAAAGAGGCTGTGACGTTGTACCAGGATCTGATGGAGCGGCGGGTGAAGCTGCCAACGGAGACTGTTCAGGAGCTACTGGAGCTGCACAGCCAGTGCGAGCAGGAGACACTGGAGCTGTTCACGGCACAGGCATCCCAAGATGGCATCTACTCATTCCATGCAGAGCTCGTAGTAGGTGGTCCCCAGCCCAGCCAGGATTCCCCAGGGACACCATCACCCTCTTAGCTTTGGGGAAATAACATGGTCCTGGGGCAGGGGCCTCCCTGCCTCCTGCCAGAGGACATTGCTGTGCCCTCTCCAGAGGAGACTCAGTCCCACCACCTGCTCTCACTCTCCGCAGACTGGCAGTCGTCCCTGCTGCACTAGCTCTTCTCCCTAGGTTCCAAAGCTGTGCTGCAATGGGAACGAAGCTCAGCCCTGCCCCCCTCTCTTGCTGCGGCCCAGCTGTGTCTCTGCCCTGGCTGGAAGCCTGTAGCCTTCCACACTTCCCCTGTCCAGCTGAATAATTCTTGTCCCTGTGTTTTGTGAAGCCCGTGGTCCCTGGCACGCCCTCTGCTCCCTTGTGCACCTTGCTCCAGAGATGTATGTGGGCGCAGAATGCCCTCCCCATTTCTCACGTCCCAGCTGATTACACCACGAACAGGAGAGCCCAATTTCCATGTCGACCTGGCTTGATTTTTGCCTAGCATGAGAGCGGTGGAAGCGGCTCGGCCTGGGCTGATGCCTTCCCTCTGCATCTTTCCGGACAGCGCCAGGTAGAGGCAGTCAAGGTGAAGTTCTGCATGGAAAACGAGCAGGCATCCCGTGACAAGTGCGAGGCTGCTCTCAGGGACCTCTCCCAAGACATGGAGAGACGAATCTGTGATGGTGTCTACAGTGTGTCAGGGGGTTACCAACTGTTCAAAGAAGACCAGCAGGCACTGGTAGAGAAATATCGGGAAATGCCTGGCAAGGGGGTGAAGGTAGGACCGAGAGCAGTTCCCCTTCAAGGGGAGAGGCTCCATGCCCCATCCCCTTCCCCCAAGAAACTATTTCTTCCCAGCTGCTGTTTCTCCGCTTGACTCCTCTTCTGCCTGTGGTCCTACAGGCAGATGCTGTCCTGCAGGAGTTCCTCCAAAGCAGAAAGACTCTGGCCAAAAGCATCCTCAACACAGACCTCTCCCTGACAGAGAAGGACAAGGAGCTGAGACGTAACTTCTGGGCTGGAGAAATGCCATTGCCTGTAGAGGGCCAAGCTTGATGGAGGGGGACGGCAGTATTCCTGGGGGCTTGTGCGCTCAGCTCCTGCCTGTGCACCACCTCTGTTTCTCTGTCACCAGGTGAGCAAGACCAGTGTGAGAGAGCTGAGCAGGAGCGGGAGGTCCAGCGGCAGAAGGAGGCTGAAGACAAGGTGAAGTTGCAGAGCCAGTTACGCAGCTGTGAAGAACACAGGTTTTGGCTGAAAAAGAAGCTGGAGGATTACACTAAGAAGCAGCTGGAGGAGCACCAGAAGATGATCAGCCATAAATCAAAGGTGGGAGAGCGCAGGTGCCAAGATGTGGCTAGCAGGCAGGAACGGCAAAGGGGTCCCAGCTGGTCCCTCCCATTGCTTCTTGGCTCTGTGCCCCTCTCTCTGCACGCACCACGACCTTGCTGACAGCCTGATTGTCTTCACAGGAGGCGAGTGCATTGCTCAGAGATGGCTTCTGTGAAAAAGCCAAGTACATGCACAGGGTGACCTATCGCTTGGAGCAGGAATACCACACCACCACGAAAAACTTCACACACTGGATCAACATAATAATACCGATACTGTTAGGCGTGGCATTTGTCGTGCTTCGCCTTTGAAGACCATGAAGATTTTCTTTATAACCGCTGTAGTAACAAAGTAAGAGAGGTGTGTGGTGTCCCCAAGTACAATCCTGTTAAAGTGTGAAATTGAATTCTAGATGCTTCCAATAGAGTATGGATGTGACCTCCACGTTCACTTGTACTGCACTATCTAGTTCTTTCACGCATGTCTCCTCCAGAAGACGTTCTCCTCTTCTCTCCCAGAGGAGCTGCTCTCTCTCACTTCATCTGAAGGCATGGGGAACATCTAAAGCCAGGGTGGCCTGGGGCACAAGAAGGCCATAATGCCAGCAGGCAGGTCTGGGAGCATTTTGCCATTCTCAGAATATGTCATTGGAGGATCTAACCCACCTCTTCTAGAGACCGTCACACCAGGGCTATGGGAAACATGCCCGAGAGACCTTTAAGCCCACTAGGTGATAGCCTAGGGTCACACTTACTGCAACAGCATGAAGTAGCATGGCGGTTCTGAGTAGACCGGGAATCCACGTGGTGAGCGCTACCTGGTTTGCTTGGCAGCAGTCCTGGGCAGCGTGACCCAGAAGGAGCGAGCACATGATGCAGGGAGCAGTAGATGAAAGCCATCCTCTGCTACGTAGCTATTCCCACCCTGGGAGGGAGGCTCTTCTCACTTTGAACCTGTGAGGAAGGTCTCCCCACAGGGCTGGTCTGCTCTCTGCTGGCTCTCGCCATGTCCATGCTGCTCCTGCTTGCTTTCTTCAGCCCAAGAGATCCCCAAGTGCCCCTTCCCAATGGTGTCTGTGGCGATACAGCAGGAGATGGCTGCAGAGGGTTCGTGGGCGCGGTGTGTCCCATTGTACTGGTTTTGGCTGGGATAGAGTTAATTTTCTTCCATGTTTTGGATTTGTGATGAAAACAGTCTTGATAACATGTCCTTGTTTTCACTGTCTCTGAACAGTGCCTGCCCAGCGTCAAGACCTGTTATGTTTCTCACCCACCAGCGAGTAGGCGGGGGGGGGGCAAGAAGCCGGGAGGGGATACAGCTGGGGACACCTGACCACAACTGACCAAAGGGATATCCCAGACCTTGTGACACTGAGCTCAAGCAATAAAAGCTGGTGGAAAGAAGGAGGAGGATGCTTGGAGATATGGTGTTTGCCTTCCCAAGCCACCTTTACATGTGATGGAGCCCTGCTTTCCTAGAGATGGCTGAACGTCTGCCTGTCGATGGGAAGGAGTGAAGGCATTCTTTTTTTTGTGTGCACAGCTTTTGTTTTACCTATTAAACTATCTTTAGAGTTTATGAGTTGTTTCTCTTTTACCCTTCCCATTCCTTGCCCCATTCCCCAAGATGTGTGGGGCTTAGCTGCCTACCCGTGGGCACTTGTAGTTTCCTGGATCCTCTTTCTGGTCCTTTCCAAAGATAGATGTGATATTTGCCCGTCCCCAGTCTTCTGAAGCTTGCCCGGTGACTGTGACCTTTTCAAGATAATAGCGATCAGCCATGCAATGACGTTGGCCAGCTCTCTCAGCACTCTAAGATACACTCTCTCTTCTGCCGTTGATATGAGTATGTACCATTGGTTTAAATGCCTCCTAAGAGGACTCTGCTCTCTCTGTGTAATCCTTCGCCCCCAGACTCTTGGGGGGGCCTTAGGAACATGACTGGCCTGAGGTCAAGACTCAATGGTGAAAACCAAGGCAAAAAAGTTGGATTCATTTTTTTGGCTGATTACGTCTCAATGTGGTGGCTGAGGATTTTGTTCTCTGGTAGAGCAGGAGCATTCACCTGCAGGTTTTGTTTATGGACTGACTTTATGACTTTGCAGTTGGACTAATTTCTCCAAATTTTAGTAAGCAAATGCAGAAATGTTGAAGGTGTAATGGAGAGGAACATGCTTTCTCAGGCCTGCTGAGATATGGACATGCCATATGCAGAGTGCCTGGAGTGATCCCACATGCGTGCTGGGATTGCTCAAGGTCCCATCTCTTCTCCTCCTGCCCCCTCTTTCCCCGGCAACACAATTTCATTTACAGCCTTGGTTTGGGGCTGTTTGGGTCTGATCTTCCAGGTACAGGCCAGAGAGTGCAGAATTCAGGAGGTGGTAAAGAACAGGTTTGTTTGTAGGAGAGCAGTGAGTTGGGAGCATGTTCGGAGGCCTTCCTATGGGTTGAGAGAAAGATGACATCTCCAGATGACAGAAGGTCAGTGTGACTCTTCAGGGGTACCTTCCCTCTTCTCTGCAGCCACAGTTATGGAAGCTGTAGCTTCCATTGTGACTTGTGCACGGTTGCGTGCTTCTGAACAGTAAAGAGCATTCTCAAATCTTTCCACATCCCTTTTTGCTTAAGGAATTGACCCAACTAAATCAGAGGATTCATGCAGGAGGAGGACCTCCATTACACATTGCCTGTAATGGAGTTCTGGAGAGAATATTTGCGATGCAGGCGTGATCACTGTGGAATCAGTGTTACGCAGAACAGTAATGGCACATGAGTTTCATGTCCAGGGAGCGTGAGTTCATGGCAGTGGCACCTGGCTGCAGTGAATGCATGAGGGTGAAGCTCCTGACTCAAATGCAGAAAGAACTCAGAAGGTGGAAGCAGCGATGGGCTGCTCAGGAGGAATACTGTTAAGAAAACCAAAGTTCAGCTGGAGCGGGCAGTGTTGAGGGATGGGGAAGACAAGGTTCCTGTAGGTGTATCAGCAGAAAAGAAAGCTAAGGAAAATGTGGACCCACTGCTTAACGGGACATAGGACCTAGCCGCAAGAGATATTGAAAAGTAGAGGAATCCAACTTTTTTGCCTTGGTTTTCACCATTGAGTCTTGACCTCAGGCCAGTCATGTTCCTAAGGCCCCCCCAAGAGTCTGGGGGCGAAGGATTACACAGAGAGAGCAGAGTCCTCTTAGGAGGCATTTAAACCAATGGTACATACTCATATCAACGGCAGAAGAGAGAGTGTATCTTAGAGTGCTGAGAGAGCTCCAATGTCCAGGGCTGCTTGCATGGGGTGGGCAGGAGGGATTAGGGGAAAGGACTCACCGTCGTCTTCGTCACCTGCCCTGGGCTGCAACAGCTTTGCTGCAGCCTGGGTCCTGCCCTGCCTTTTATCCCATGCCCTTGGCCGGCCCCTCTCCTCCTATTCTGGGAAACAAGGGTGAGTCAGAGACTGAAAGTGAAAGTCAGGTACAGGGAGGGAGGAGGAAAACCCCATCCAGAGAGGTGGCCTGTGGTTTGACCCTGGCCAGCAGCTCAGCATGAAAACTTGGGGCAGGTGAGATAAAGATGGTTTAATAAGTGAGGAACAAGAATGAAAAACAAACGATGCAGAAGCGAACACTGACCTCCTCCCGGCTGCCCAGCCAGTTTCAGAGTTACACGCACCTTGGGAGATATCCTCTTGCCCCTTCTTCCTTGATTCCACTTTCTATTGCTGAGCATGGCGTTATCTGGTGTGGAAGGGTGGTGCCAGTAGCTGGCACTGGCATTCCCATTCGCCCTCTCCAGTACAGTGTTCAGGATCTACACACACACGCACACACCCCCCGCCGCACCCCAATTTACAATTCCATGAGCTGCAAAGTCCAAGCTGGTCTTCCCAGGAGTGGCACCTGTAATTGCTTGATGGCTCATCGGTTAACGAGACTGGCGAGGGTTGTTTCTTGTCGCTGCTTTTGTTCGTGTTCCTCCCTTTCCTTGTCATCCCAATTTTCGCAAGGCCTTTAGCCAGGCAATTCAAAGAATAAACAGTCTCCATACGGTACTCAATGGCTTCTTTTCCTCAGCCTTCAGCAAGAAGCTCTCCCAGGCCTCTGTGATGTGTGGTAGGGTTCAGCAGTGGATGAAGCTTGAGTCAGGGACGTCAGGAGAGAACCTGGCCTGTAGAAGTCCATGGGCATGCAGGGCTGCATGCCCAGGTGCTGAAAGAAGGGCCTGACGTCCTGGCGAGGCTGCTCCCCATCAGCTTTGAAAGGTCATTGAGACTGGGAGAGGCCCTAGACGACCAAGTGAAAGAAAGGTGTTGTACCCGTCACCAAACATGGCCAGAAGGTCAATATTGACAAACTCAGTCCAGTCAGCCTCAGTTCCTCCAGTCTCTGGTAGTACTCCTCACGTAAGGAGACTTCCTGGAACCCATTTCTGTGCACATCACGAATGAAAAGCTGGTTTGGAACAGTCAGCACGGATTTACCGGGCATAAATCGTGCCTCGCCAACCTGACTGCCATCTGTGATGAACTGCTTAGACTTGTGGATGAGGCAAGAGCAACCTTGACTTTAGCGAGGCTTTCAAGTCTCCCACGATGCTCTTGTACCCAAGTAGGACCATTGTGCTCTGGATGGATGGGCAACTTCATTGATAGAAAACTCTGTGATGAGTTAAAGAGTACACTTCCTAGCCAGAATTGCCCACAAACCATCCTTGCTCTGGTCTCTCGGAGGACCCCTCTGTTGTGGGGTTGCTGAAGGTCGAAGACCAACAGGCGCCAATCGCTACCACCATGGTGCACCGGCGGCAATATCGCACCAACCGAGACGAGGGAGGAAGAGAGAGACTTTCCTCATACTGCCGGAGTTGACCAGCCAATTCATGGTCACTCCTTCACACACAGCCGCTCACTCACTGCTCCCGCCCTGGTGGGATGGGGAAGAGAATCGGAAGAGTAAAAGTTAGAAAACTCGTGGGTTGAGATAAGAAAAGTTTAATAATTGAAGTAAAATAAAGTAAAATAGTAATAATAAAAGAATATGGACATGAGGAAAAATTTATTTACTGAAAGTGGTTAAACATTAGAACAGGCTGCCCAGGGAAGTGGCTGAGTCCCCATCCCTGGAGGTATTTAAAAGACGAGTAGATGAGGCACTTAGGGACATGGTTTAGTGGGCATGGTGGTGTTGGGTTGACGGTTGGACTCGATGATCCTACAGGTCTCTTCCAACCTTAATGATTCTATGATTATACAAAGCAAGTGATGCACGATGCAGTTGCTCAGCACTCGACAAACGATGTCCAGCCAGGTCCCGAGCAGCTTTCCGCAAGTTTATATGCTGAGCATGACGTCACATGGTATGGAATGTCCCTTTGGCCAGTTTGGCTGTGCCCCCTCCCAGCTTCTTGTGCACCTTCAGCCTTCTCAGTCGGTAGAGCATGGGAAGCTGAAAAGTCCTTGGCTAGTGTAAGCATTACCTAGCAACAACTAAAACATCGGTGCGTTATCAACTTTGTTCTCACCCTAAATCCAAAACACTGTACCAGCTACTAGGAAGGAAATTAACTCTATCCCAGGTGAAACCAGGCCTCAGGCTCAACTTCAATCCTTTACTCCAGACTCTTCTTCCCCATCCCAAGCAGTGCAGGGGCATTTGGGATTGAGAGGTCACAGCCAGTACATAGCAGTTTTTCTCTGCTGCTCCTTCTTTCCCACAGTTTTTTCTCTGCTCTGGCAGTGGTCTTCCGCGGGCTGCAGGGAAGATCTGATCGGCCATGGAGTGCCGCCTCCTTTTCCAACCTTGGTGTTCCACGTGTTTTTTCCTCAATATGTTTGTTCCCTCCACCTCTAACTGTCTGGTGTTTTCTGCCCTTTCTTGAACATGTTTTCACAGAGGCACCACCGGTTTTGCTGATGGGCTTATCTGTGTCCTGAGCCGGGTCCATTGTGGAGCTAGAAACAGATCTGACTGGCACAGGGAAGTCCCTGGCCTCATCCGGCAGAGGCCACCCCTGCAGCCCCTCCAGCTACCAACACCTTGTCACATACACCCAGTACAGTCATCCACTGTGGAAAGTGGAGGTACAAAAGGCTTTTTTTTTCTGTTGAACTATGGTTTCCTTTATTATTTTTTGTTGGCAATTAAGAAACATCTTTCTGTGACTGTGTGCAGCCAGTTCTCCAAACAGAGCAGGTGGGAATTGGTGCAAATGAGCTGCAACCTTCAGCTACATGCAAAGACTAGATCTGAAAAAGCCCACGTGGCTGATAACAGAAACGTCAGTGTTGGGGACATAGTGACAAAGATTGGCCATACAGTGGGTGCCCTCACTGAGCTTGCTTTTCCTACATGCTTTTTCAGAGTCCATCAGGGCACAGGCAAGGTCAATATTAATTGGAGAATGTTGATATTTATTGATCTGGAATCTGAAAACTGAAGAAAACTGCAAAAAGAGGATTATTTTTTAGATTTTTTTTTTTTTATTTAATATAGAAATCTTCCTTTTTTAGGCTACACTCTGGAAATTTCTCTAGTTTGCAAGAATTGAAAAAATAAATAAAAATTATGTGTGGGGGTGAAAAGCGGCACGGACTCCGGCAGACACGGCAACCAAAGACCTTTATTGCTCTTTGTTAGCATCTTTTATAGCAAGCAGAAGTGTACACGCGCTACCTGCAGCTTGCAGATAGGTTACAGCCTTGTGTTCACGCGCATCTATGCTCTAGCAGATTGGCCCGTTCTTCCTGATCATGCGAAATGCCTTCATGGTCTTTATCTTGTTTTTCTCCTTCCAGCTGCACATTCCTTTCTCCGTTGTTTTCTGCTTAAGTGCCTTGTCATGCCAGGTGGTGCAGTGTTTGCTCATTAAAATCAAACTCAGGAATGTCCGTTAGTGAGATTCCCATCCCCACATCTCCCCCTTTTTGTTTTACTAGAAACACTGCTGAAACAGATCTTTCAATCATTTTTCGCATACCTTGTAACAGACACGGCACACAAACCAGGATGCAAAGGAACATTACTAAGCATAGCCCTCCTAGCTTGGCTAGTCCTTTTAACCAGCCACTTAGACCCCATTTCCCGAATAATTTATCCAACCAGTCCCAGGGGTCTTCCACTCTTAGCTTCTGTACTCCTTCCTTCAACATCTGAATGCTGCGGTGAATTGATTCCGAATGATCAGATAGGTTCATACAACACATTCCCTCCAACTCTTCACACCCATGGCCTTGCGCTAAAAGCAAAAAATCTATCGCTGCTTTATTTTGCAAAGTAGCATGTCGTATAGAATCTACATCCATTAATAATCCCGTTAGTGCTTCAGAGGTTGCATTTGATTGTTTCGCTAGCCAACATCCTAATTTATTTAATGTGACCAAACTCTTTGCTGCTGCGACACCTGGAGCCAAGATTGCAACCGCAGCTATAGTGTTCCGGTTCCATAGGTCGACAGCATCATCACATTGTGAAGTGCAGGCATGTGCTCTGCGCTTACCGCGCGTCTTAGGGGTGCTCCTCCTGTGGTCTAGGATCATAGATGTGTTTGGCATTAGTAGAGTTAATCTTCCCAACGAACACGGCCCACCTTTAATATGAGAGGGAATGCCAGGCCAGGCCCGGTCTCCACATATTAAAAAGACCCCCCTGGGTAATCCTATAGGTGCATTAGATGATTTAGATATATTGCTGCTTGTGTGGTTACACCACAGTGATTCATTTTTATAGATTCCCAGGGTAGTGTTAACTGACCAGGCCCGGGAAATATTGGCCCCTGAATAATTGAAATACAAACACCAGTCCATTTTTATGGACCCTAACAGCTCGAGTTCCTGAGGTTCTATTGGCAAGTGATTAAGATGTGGCAGGCATCCATCCCAATTGTCAGTGGCGTGTTGTCCCCCCCCGCAGGCCTCCTTGAAAGGACTAATCAGGCCCAAGTCCCAATTATCTAAAGGAAGCCCCACTAGGCAGGTAGAAAAGGGGTTGCCGGGGGAAGATATCGACAGGCAGATGGAATCCTGTCCTGTCTGATTGGCCAGAGTTACCCAAACATTTTCCTTCGGCTGTGAGGGTGCCCATAACGCAGCAACCGCACACAGTGATACTAGCCACAAGACACCCCCCCATACTGGCGTCATGGTTTACGTTCTCTTTTTGTTCCGTTTCCACCCAAGTCGTTTGTCACACTGTCGTTTGGTACTTTCCCAGTCCGTTTCCCACACAGTCCACAGCTGGGGGACACAATGTGATCTCCCACACACTAGCTGTAGATTCTGTGGTTCGGCGTTCCCGGTGGTATTCCCTTTACACCTTGTGCACCTTCCCGCCCGGAACTGAGAGTGACAATACCAGGGTTTTTTTTTTTTTCAATTATCACATTTGCACAAAGTCCATGCGTGATGTGTTGATCCGGGACACTGGAGGCAGGGAATTCCTGTCACCTCTCGATTATCCAGTTGACTGTTCTCTGCTGCCTGGTGTTCCCAGTCCACGGCTAATGGCAACCCACTTGGTCCCCTATATACCCCGGCACGGCCTGGCCCACTAGGTGGTTCCCCAAATATCGAATGAGGTACTTTGTGTAAGTCCCAGTAATCTACTTCAAACCGTTGATGCATCTGTGGGCTCCTTGGGCTCCTTGTCCAGATACGGTCGAACGCAGCGGGCAGGTATCCACCGGGGTCCACGATCTGTGGAAACACAAGCATATCCTCTCCCCCATGTTATAAGATCATAAGGGCCTTCCCATTGGCTATTTTCCAATGACTTGACCCACACCCGAGCCCTTTCTCCTACTGGAGAAGCTGAGTTACAAGAGGTAAAGTGTCTCGCTATTACCGTGTTAGGGCTGCCAACGGCTGTCCTGTCTTCCCTTATTGTAAGATGATTTAACACATATATTGCTTTATGGAGGCGGGCTTGCGGTGATTCCCCTAGCATTCCCCCTTTTTGTTTTTGTAGTAGCTGCTTGAGAGTGAGATGAGCCCGCTCAACGATACCCTGGCTCTGAGGGGAATAAGGGATACCAGTGATATGTCGAATGCCCCATTGTGCCAAAAAGGCCTGCGTTTTTGCGCTTATGTACCCGGGCCCATTGTCCGTTTTGATCTGGTGTGGAACCCCTAGAGCAGCAAAGGCCCCTTTCCAGTGCCGTAAAATATCTTTGCTTTTTTCTCCGGTCTCTGCGGTCGCCCATAGAGCTCCGGAGAATGTATCGATGGAAACATGCACGTATTTTTGTTTGCCAAATTCTCCGATATGAGTAACATCGGATTGCCAAATCTGTAGGGCCTTTTCTCCTCGGGGATTTACCCCTGTTTGGGGTATGGGAACTAATTGCTGACAGTCAGGACACATTTGTACAATACTTCGTGCCGTGTCCCAAGTCAACCCAAATTGTCAACGCAGCATTCGGGCAGATTGATGGAAAAACTCGTGCGACAATCGGGCTTGTGTAGAAACGTCTGGTACAGGGACTGTCCATACGGGGGCAGCGAGACGATCAGCTCGCGCATTCCCCTCTGATATAAACCCTGGGAGAGAGGTATGACTCCTCACGTGGAGCACGTAATACGGGTTTACGCGGCGATTCAACAAGTCCCATACCTGTTTGAACATTAAAAACACTGGTTCGTTATCAACTTCTCTGAGCCAAGCCTTTTCCAAGCGCCTGACAACGTTGGCGACGTACTGAGAATCAGTAACCAAATTTAATGGCATCTCCCATTGGCGAAAGACCTGAATTACTGCGTATATTTCCACCAGCTGAGGACTTCCTACAACATGGTGAACTTGATGTTTCCATTCCCCTTTTTCACACCACACTATAACTGCCTTACCTGTTCGTCCTGATCCATCGGTGAATAAGGTGGGTCCTTCGACAGGTACCTCCTTACTCAACGATTCAGGAATTATACTAATTTCCTCATTAAGGGAGAATAATTTGTGAGATGGATAGTGAATTAGAATTTGTCCCTTAAAATTTTCCAGCGCTATCTGTAGTTCTAGGCTATTAGCCTCACACCAATTAAGGTGGTCTTTAGTCAGTGGGAGATAAATTGTTTTAAGATCTGTGCCCGTTAATTCCAAACATCGTGCGCGTCCCTTTCGCACAAGCATCGAAAACATTTCCACCCTTGTCACTATTGTTTTTGGTGCTTGATGCGGCAGGAATACCCATTCAATGATGGCTAAGGGATCCTGGGTACCCTTGGTGTCCCATTGGCCTAAGAGGCCCACTGCTTGTCGGGACTGATTTAGGACATACAAGTTAACTCCCAATCCTTCAATTACGCGTTGTGCTTGCCTTTCGGTAAGCGCCTGTGATATTTTTTGTAGCGCTTGTTTGGCCTCTGTCGTTAATTCTCGTGGAGATGTCAACTCAGGATTACCCTTTAACAACTTGAACAGTGGGTTTAACATGTCATTATCTATTCCCAGCAATGGGCGCACCCAATTGATAGTCCCTACTAGTTTTTGCAAGTCATTCAGTGTTTTAATGTTAGATTGCAAGGTTATGGGTTGGGGCTGTATCGTATGTTCTAAAATCTTCCACCCCAAGTACTTCCACGGGGCTTGCACTTGCACCTTTTCAGGAGCTATTTGCAAGCCGTATGTCTTTAACCCCTGCAACATACCTTTCATAACTGTGACGAGTTCCTTTGGGTCTCGTCCGGCGATTAAAATATCGTCCATGTAGTGATAACAAATTAAGTCAGGATATTTGTTTCTTATGGGCGACAACACACGCGCAACATACATTTGACATATTGTGGGACTGTTTTTCATGCCCTGGGGCAACACCGTCCAATGATATCGCAGCCTAGGCCCTTGATGGTTTACAACTGGGAGAGAGAAGGCAAATCTGGGAGCATCTTCCGGCGCTAAGGGAATCGTGAAAAAGCAGTCTTTCAAATCGATAATCACAATGTCCCATTGACGAGGTATCAATGTTGGTGAAGGCATACCTGGTTGCAATGTCCCCATATCTTGAATCACGGCATTTACTTGCCGTAAATCATGTAGAAGTCTCCATTTGCCACTTTTCTTTTTTATAACAAACACTGGGGTGTTCCAGGCGCTGGTGGTGGGAACCAGATGTCCTTGACTCACTTGCTCGTCCACTAACGTTTGCAACGCGTCGGCCTTTTCCTGTGATAGGGGCCACTGATCCACCCACACTGGCTGATCGGTGAGCCATGTGAGTCGAACGGTGGGCCGAGCGCCAGTGACCCCCGCTAAAAATGTTGATGCGGATCAGCAGTGCCAATCACTAGTCCCCAAGTGCTCAAGACATCTCGTCCCCACAGGTTTAACGGCACAGGAACCACAAAAGGTCGAATAGTTGCAACCTGTCCTTCCGGGCTTACAATCTGTATTAAGTTGGCACTCTGCCTGGACGCCGACAGGCCTCCGATTCCCACTAGCCCCGTGTTGACCGGGATGGTTTCCCATGATCCAGGCCACTTTGCAGTACTGATGATAGTAACGTCTGCCCCTGTATCTATCATTCCCTTCACTACCAGTTGTTCCGGTTTGCTGCCTTTATTCTTTAGAGTGCAGGTCAAAGTGGGCTGAGTTCTTTGGACAAGCTGAGTCCAAAAAATATTTGGTTCACCTGTGGACCCAAATCCACCAGCTCCCCGGGAAATAGGATCCCGATTACGAACCATACTCTTAAAAGGAACTAGCTGTGCAATCCTACTTCCAGCTGGAATAAATACTGGAGGAGAGGGGGTCCATAGCGACGCTTGCAGCTGTCCCGTATAATCAGAGTCGATAACCCCAGGTAACACAAACAAACCCTGCATAGTAGCACTGGACCTCCCCACCAATAGGGCACTCAGCCCCTGGCCAAGGGGGCCTCTCACATTGAGGGGCACCCTGTGCACAGTCTGATCGTTTATAGAGAGATTGGTGGCTGTGGAGACATCCACTCCGGCACTGCCGATGGTTCTGGCCTTGAGGTGATCCAGGCCTGCTGAGACAGCGGTCTCATGGGGTTTTGGGGTTGGGGATTTTGGGGTGGCATTTGTGTCGGTGCGCGCCCCCACCTCGCGCTCGACTTCCCGTTTCCCGACAAGGGTCGACCGCGGAGATCGTATTTCGACCGGCATTGATTAACATAGTGCCTCCCCTTGCGGCAGCGTGGGCAAATACCAGGGGGCTGCTGAATTCCTTCTGATCCTCCCTTCTGTACAGGATTCTCAGGACATTGCCGTTTAAAATGCCCCGAGTTTCCACAGCGGAAACACGCTTTGTTACCGGGACGCAAGGCAGCGGCTAAACAGGCTGCAAAAACCTCATTCTTATGTGTAATTGAACCCACACGGTTGCACGCGTTAAGCA
>NW_027472430.1:0-28033 GCF_965638725.1 Aptenodytes patagonicus | reverse complement strand
GGGCTTCCGGGGCTCGCCAGCCAGCTCAGGGGTGCCGACGTTTGTTGCCTGCTCGCTCTTCAGTGCTGCTCCAGAGCCCAGCTCCGAAAGGCGAACGTCCAGCGACTGCTCCCACACCAAAGGTGCCAGGACTGCCAGGTGTGGCTGGCCCTCGCCTTCCCTTGGCAGCCCTTCCACAGCCCCACAGACACTGGGGCTCCGGGCTCGCCAGCCAGCTCAGGGTGCCGACCTTGTTGCCTGCTCGCTCTCAGTGCTGCCTCCAGAGCCCAGCTCCGAAAGGGCGAACGTCCAGCGACTGCTCCCACACCAAAGGTGCCAGGACTGCCAGGTGTGGCTGGCCCTCGCCTTCCCTTGGCAGCCCTTCCACAGCCCCACAGACACTGGGGCTCCGGGCTCGCCAGCCAGCTCAGGGTGCCGACCTTGTTGCCTGCTCGCTCTCAGTGCTGCCTCCAGAGCCCAGCTCCGAAAGGGCGAACGTCCAGCGACTGCTCCCACACCAAAGGTGCCAGGACTGCCAGGTGTGGCTGGCCCTCGCCTTCCCTTGGCAGCCCTTCCACAGCCCCACAGACACTGGGGCTCCGGGCTCGACAGCCAGCTCAGGGTGCCGACCTTGTTGCCTGCTCGCTCTCAGTGCTGCCTCCAGAGCCCAGCTCCGAAAGGGCGAACGTCCAGCGACTGCTCCCACACCAAAGGTGCCAGGACTGCCAGGTGTGGCTGGCCCTCGCCTTCCCTTGGCAGCCCTTCCACAGCCCCACAGACACTGGGGCTCCGGGCTCGCCAGCCAGCTCAGGGTGCCGACGTTGTTGCCTGCTCACTCTCAGTGCTGCCTCCAGAGCCCAGCTCCGAAAGGGCGAACGTCCAGCGACTGCTCCCACACCAAAGGTGCCAGGACTGCCAGGTGTGGCTGGCCCTCGCCTTCCCTTGGCAGCCCTTCCACAGCCCCACAGACACTGGGGCTCCGGGCTCGACAGCCAGCTCAGGGTGCCGACCTTGTTGCCTGCTCGCTCTCAGTGCTGCCTCCAGAGCCCAGCTCCGAAAGGGCGAACGTCCAGCGACTGCTCCCACACCAAAGGTGCCAGGACTGCCAGGTGTGGCTGGCCCTCGCCTTCCCTTGGCAGCCCTTCCACAGCCCCACAGACACTGGGGCTCCGGGCTCGCCAGCCAGCTCAGGGTGCCGACCTTGTTGCCTGCTGCTCTCAGTGCTGCCTCCAGAGCCCAGCTCCGAAAGGGCGAACGTCCAGCAACTGCTCCCACACCAAAGGTGCCAGGACTGCCAGGTGTGGCTGGCCCTCGCCTTCCCTTGGCAGCCCTTCCACAGCCCTACAGACACTGGGGCTCCGGGCTCGCCAGCCAGCTCAGGGTGCCGACCTTGTTGCCTGCTCGCTCTCAGTGCTGCCTCCAGAGCCCAGCTCCGAGAGGGCGAACGTCCAGCGACTGCTCCCACACCAAAGGTGCCAGGACTGCCAGGTGTGGCTGGCCCTCGCCTTCCCTTGGCAGCCCTTCCACAGCCCCACAGACACTGGGGCTCCGGGCTCGCCAGCCAGCTCAGGGTGCCGACCTTGTTGCCTGCTCGCTCTCAGTGCTGCCTCCAGAGCCCAGCTCCGAAAGGGCGAACGTCCAGCGACTGCTCCCACACCAAAGGTGCCAGGACTGCCAGGTGTGGCTGGCCCTCGCCTTCCCTTGGCAGCCCTTCCACAGCCCCACAGACACTGGGGCTCCGGGCTCGCCAGCCAGCTCAGGGGTGCCGACGTTGTTGCCTGCTCGCTGTCTGCGCCGCCTCCAGAGCCCAGCTCCGAAAGGGCGAACGTCCAGCGACTGCTCCCACACCAAAGGTGCCAGGACTGCCAGGTGTGGCTGGCCCTCGCCTTCCCTTGGCAGCCCTTCCACAGCCCCACAGACACTGGGGCTCCGGGCTCGACAGCCAGCTCAGGGTGCCGACCTTGTTGCCTCCTCGCTCTCAGTGCTGCCTCCAGAGCCAGCTCCGAAAGGGCGAACGTCCAGCGACTGCTCCCACACCAAAGGTGCCAGGACTGCCAGGTGTGGCTGGCCCTCGCCTTCCCTTGGCAGCCCTTCCACAGCCCCACAGACACTGGGGCTCCGGGCTCGCCAGCCAGCTCAGGGTGCCGACCTTGTTGCCTGCTCGCTCTCAGTGCTGCCTCCAGAGCCCAGCTCCGAAAGGGCGAACGTCCAGCGACTGCTCCCACACCAAAGGTGCCAGGACTGCCAGGTGTGGCTGGCCCTCGCCTTCCCTTGGCAGCCCTTCCACAGCCCCACAGACACTGGGGCTCCGGGCTCGACAGCCAGCTCAGGGTGCCGACCTTGTTGCCTGCTCGCTCTCAGTGCTGCCTCCAGAGCCCAGCTCCGAAAGGGCGAACGTCCAGCGACTGCTCCCACACCAAAGGTGCCAGGACTGCCAGGTGTGGCTGGCCCTCGCCTTGCCTTGGCAGCCCTTCCACAGCCCCACAGACACTGGGGCTCCGGGCTCGCCAGCCAGCTCAGGGTGCCGACGTTGTTGCCTGCTCGCTCTCAGTGCTGCCTCCAGAGCCCAGCTCCGAAAGGGCGAACGTCCAGCGACTGCTCCCACACCAAAGGTGCCAGGACTGCCAGGTGTGGCTGGCCCTCGCCTTCCCTTGGCAGCCCTTCCACAGCCCCACAGACACTGGGGCTCCGGGCTCGCCAGCCAGCTCAGGGTGCCGACGTTGTTGCCTGCTCGCTCTCAGTGCTGCCTCCAGAGCCCAGCTCCGAAAGGGCGAACGTCCAGCGACTGCTCCCACACCAAAGGTGCCAGGACTGCCAGGTGTGGCTGGCCCTCGCCTTCCCTTGGCAGCCCTTCCACAGCCCCACAGACACTGGGGCTCCGGGCTCGCCAGCCAGCTCAGGGTGCCCACGTTGTTGCCTGCTCGCTCTCAGTGCTGCCTCCAGAGCCCAGCTCCGAAAGGGCGAACGTCCAGCGACTGCTCCCACACCAAAGGTGCCAGGACTGCCAGGTGTGGCTGGCCCTCGCCTTCCCTTGGCAGCCCTTCCACAGCCCCACAGACAGTGGGGCTCCGGGCTCGCCAGCCAGCTCAGGGTGCCGACGTTGTTGCCTGCTCGCTCTCAGCGCTGCCTCCAGAGCCCAGCTCCGAAAGGGCGAACGTCCAG
Source organism: Aptenodytes patagonicus (assembly GCF_965638725.1). NCBI lineage: Eukaryota > Metazoa > Chordata > Aves > Sphenisciformes > Spheniscidae > Aptenodytes > Aptenodytes patagonicus. The sequence goes on along the minus strand of NW_027472430.1, from coordinate 24,892 downwards.
CGACTGCTCCCACACCAAAGGTGCCAGGACTGCCAGCTGTGGCTGGCCCTCGCCTTCCCTTGGCAGCCCTTCCACAGCCCCACAGACACTGGGGCTCCGGGCTCGCCAGCCAGCTCAGGGTGCCGACCTTGTTGCCTGCTCGCTCTCAGTGCTGCCTCCAGAGCCCAGCTCCGAAAGGGCGAACGTCCAGCGACTGCTCCCACACCAAAGGTGCCAGGACTGCCAGGTGTGGCTGGCCCTCGCCTTCCCTTGGCAGCCCTTCCACAGCCCCACAGACACTGGGGCTCCGGGCTCGCCAGCCAGCTCAGGGTGCCGACCTTGTTGCCTGCTCGCTCTCAGTGCTGCCTCCAGAGCCCAGCTCCGAAAGGGCGAACGTCCAGCGACTGCTCCCACACCAAAGGTGCCAGGACTGCCAGGTGTGGCTGGCCCTCGCCTTCCCTTGGCAGCCCTTCCACAGCCCCACAGACACTGGGGCTCCGGGCTCGCCAGCCAGCTCAGGGTGCCGACGTTGTTGCCTGCTCGCTGTCTGCGCCGCCTCCAGAGCCCAGCTCCGAAAGGGCGAACGTCCAGCGACTGCTCCCACACCAAAGGTGCCAGGACTGCCAGGTGTGGCTGGCCCTTGCCTTCCCTTGGCAGCCCTTACACAGCCCCACAGACAGTGGGGCTCCGGGCTCGCCAGCCAGCTCAGGGTGCCGACCTTGTTGCCTGCTCGCTCTCAGTGCTGCCTCCAGAGCCCAGCTCCGAAAGGGCGAACGTCCAGCGACTGCTCCCACACCAAAGGTGCCAGGACTGCCAGTGTGGCTGGCCCTCGCCTTCCCTTGGCAGCCCTTCCACAGCCCCACAGACACTGGGGCTCCGGGCTCGCCAGCCAGCTCAGGGTGCCGACCTTGTTGCCTGCTCGCTCTCAGTGCTGCCTCCAGAGCCAGCTCCGAAAGGGCGAACGTCCAGCAACTGCTCCCACACCAAAGGTGCCAGGACTGCCAGGTGTGGCTGGCCCTCGCCTTCCCTTGGCAGCCCTTCCACAGCCCTACAGACACTGGGGCTCCGGGCTCGCCAGCCAGCTCAGGGTGCCGACCTTGTTGCCTGCTCGCTCTCAGTGCTGCCTCCAGAGCCCAGCTCCGAGAGGGCGAACGTCCAGCGACTGCTCCCACACCAAAGGTGCCAGGACTGCCAGGTGTGGCTGGCCCTCGCCTTCCCTTGGCAGCCCTTCCACAGCCCCACAGACACTGGGGCTCCGGGCTCGACAGCCAGCTCAGGGTGCCGACCTTGTTGCCTGCTCGCTCTCAGTGCTGCCTCCAGAGCCCAGCTCCGAAAGGGCGAACGTCCAGCGACTGCTCCCACACCAAAGGTGCCAGGACTGCCAGGTGTGGCTGGCCCTCGCCTTCCCTTGGCAGCCCTTCCACAGCCCCACAGACACTGGGGCTCCGGGCTCGCCAGCCAGCTCAGGGTGCCGACGTTGTTGCCTGCTCGCTCTCAGTGCTGCCTCCAGAGCCCAGCTCCGAAAGGGCGAACGTCCAGCGACTGCTCCCACACCAAAGGTGCCAGGACTGCCAGGTGTGGCTGGCCCTCGCCTTCCCTTGGCAGCCCTTCCACAGCCCCACAGACAGTGGGGCTCCGGGCTCGCCAGCCAGCTCAGGGTGCCGACCTTGTTGCCTGCTCGCTCTCAGTGCTGCCTCCAGAGCCCAGCTCCGAAAGGGCGAACGTCCAGCGACTGCTCCCACACCAAAGGTGCCAGGACTGCCAGGTGTGGCTGGCCCTCGCCTTCCCTTGGCAGCCCTTCCACAGCCCCACAGACACTGGGGCTCCGGGCTCGCCAGCCAGCTCAGGGTGCCGACGTTGTTGCCTGCTCGCTGTCTGCGCCGCCTCCAGAGCCCAGCTCCGAAAGGGCGAACGTCCAGCGACTGCTCCCACACCAAAGGTGCCAGGACTGCCAGGTGTGGCTGGCCCTCGCCTTCCCTTGGCAGCCCTTCCACAGCCCCACAGACACTGGGGCTCCGGGCTCGACAGCCAGCTCAGGGTGCCGACCTTGTTGCCTCCTCGCTCTCAGTGCTGCCTCCAGAGCCCAGCTCCGAAAGGGCGAACGTCCAGCGACTGCTCCCACACCAAAGGTGCCAGGACTGCCAGGTGTGGCTGGCCCTCGCCTTCCCTTGGCAGCCCTTCCACAGCCCCACAGACACTGGGGCTCCGGGCTCGCCAGCCAGCTCAGGGTGCCGACCTTGTTGCCTGCTCGCTCTCAGTGCTGCCTCCAGAGCCCAGCTCCGAAAGGGCGAACGTCCAGCGACTGCTCCCACACCAAAGGTGCCAGGACTGCCAGGTGTGGCTGGCCCTCGCCTTCCCTTGGCAGCCCTTCCACAGCCCCACAGACACTGGGGCTCCGGGCTCGACAGCCAGCTCAGGGTGCCGACCTTGTTGCCTGCTCGCTCTCAGTGCTGCCTCCAGAGCCCAGCTCCGAAAGGGCGAACGTCCAGCGACTGCTCCCACACCAAAGGTGCCAGGACTGCCAGGTGTGGCTGGCCCTCGCCTTGCCTTGGCAGCCCTTCCACAGCCCCACAGACACTGGGGCTCCGGGCTCGCCAGCCAGCTCAGGGTGCCGACGTTGTTGCCTGCTCGCTCTCAGTGCTGCCTCCAGAGCCCAGCTCCGAAAGGGCGAACGTCCAGCGACTGCTCCCACACCAAAGGTGCCAGGACTGCCAGGTGTGGCTGGCCCTCGCCTTCCCTTGGCAGCCCTTCCACAGCCCCACAGACACTGGGGCTCCGGGCTCGCCAGCCAGCTCAGGGTGCCGACGTTGTTGCCTGCTCGCTCTCAGTGCTGCCTCCAGAGCCCAGCTCCGAAAGGGCGAACGTCCAGCGACTGCTCCCACACCAAAGGTGCCAGGACTGCCAGGTGTGGCTGGCCCTCGCCTTCCCTTGGCAGCCCTTCCACAGCCCCACAGACACTGGGGCTCCGGGCTCGCCAGCCAGCTCAGGGTGCCCACGTTGTTGCCTGCTCGCTCTCAGTGCTGCCTCCCAGAGCCCAGCTCCGAAAGGGCGAACGTCCAGCGACTGCTCCCACACCAAAGGTGCCAGGACTGCCAGGTGTGGCTGGCCCTCGCCTTCCCTTGGCAGCCCTTCCACAGCCCCACAGACAGTGGGGCTCCGGGCTCGCCAGCCAGCTCAGGGTGCCGACGTTGTTGCCTGCTCGCTCTCAGCGCTGCCTCCAGAGCCCAGCTCCGAAAGGGCGAACGTCCAGCGACTGCTCCCACACCAAAGGTGCCAGGACTGCCAGCTGTGGCTGGCCCTCGCCTTCCCTTGGCAGCCCTTCCACAGCCCCACAGACACTGGGGCTCCGGGCTCGCCAGCCAGCTCAGGGTGCCGACCTTGTTGCCTGCTCGCTCTCAGTGCTGCCTCCAGAGCCCAGCTCCGAAAGGGCGAACGTCCAGCGACTGCTCCCACACCAAAGGTGCCAGGACTGCCAGGTGTGGCTGGCCCTCGCCTTCCCTTGGCAGCCCTTCCACAGCCCCACAGACACTGGGGCTCCGGGCTCGCCAGCCAGCTCAGGGTGCCGACCTTGTTGCCTGCTCGCTCTCAGTGCTGCCTCCAGAGCCCAGCTCCGAAAGGGCGAACGTCCAGCGACTGCTCCCACACCAAAGGTGCCAGGACTGCCAGGTGTGGCTGGCCCTCGCCTTCCCTTGGCAGCCCTTCCACAGCCCCACAGACACTGGGGCTCCGGGCTCGCCAGCCAGCTCAGGGTGCCGACGTTGTTGCCTGCTCGCTGTCTGCGCCGCCTCCAGAGCCCAGCTCCGAAAGGGCGAACGTCCAGCGACTGCTCCCACACCAAAGGTGCCAGGACTGCCAGGTGTGGCTGGCCCTTGCCTTCCCTTGGCAGCCCTTACACAGCCCCACAGACAGTGGGGCTCCGGGCTCGCCAGCCAGCTCAGGGTGCCGACCTTGTTGCCTGCTCGCTCTCAGTGCTGCCTCCAGAGCCCAGCTCCGAAAGGGCGAACGTCCAGCGACTGCTCCCACACCAAAGGTGCCAGGACTGCCAGGTGTGGCTGGCCCTCGCCTTCCCTTGGCAGCCCTTCCACAGCCCCACAGACACTGGGGCTCCGGGCTCGCCAGCCAGCTCAGGGTGCCGACCTTGTTGCCTGCTCGCTCTCAGTGCTGCCTCCAGAGCCCAGCTCCGAAAGGGCGAACGTCCAGCAACTGCTCCCACACCAAAGGTGCCAGGACTGCCAGGTGTGGCTGGCCCTCGCCTTCCCTTGGCAGCCCTTCCACAGCCCTACAGACACTGGGGCTCCGGGCTCGCCAGCCAGCTCAGGGTGCCGACCTTGTTGCCTGCTCGCTCTCAGTGCTGCCTCCAGAGCCCAGCTCCGAGAGGGCGAACGTCCAGCGACTGCTCCCACACCAAAGGTGCCAGGACTGCCAGGTGTGGCTGGCCCTCGCCTTCCCTTGGCAGCCCTTCCACAGCCCCACAGACACTGGGGCTCCGGGCTCGACAGCCAGCTCAGGGTGCCGACCTTGTTGCCTGCTCGCTCTCAGTGCTGCCTCCAGAGCCCAGCTCCGAAAGGGCGAACGTCCAGCGACTGCTCCCACACCAAAGGTGCCAGGACTGCCAGGTGTGGCTGGCCCTCGCCTTCCCTTGGCAGCCCTTCCACAGCCCCACAGACACTGGGGCTCCGGGCTCGCCAGCCAGCTCAGGGTGCCGACGTTGTTGCCTGCTCGCTCTCAGTGCTGCCTCCAGAGCCCAGCTCCGAAAGGGCGAACGTCCAGCGACTGCTCCCACACCAAAGGTGCCAGGACTGCCAGGTGTGGCTGGCCCTCGCCTTCCCTTGGCAGCCCTTCCACAGCCCCACAGACAGTGGGGCTCCGGGCTCGCCAGCCAGCTCAGGGTGCCGACGTTGTTGCCTGCTCGCTCTCAGTGCTGCCTCCAGAGCCCAGCTCCGAAAGGGCGAACGTCCAGCGACTGCTCCCACACCAAAGGTGCCAGGACTGCCAGGTGTGGCTGGCCCTCGCCTTCCCTTGGCAGCCCTTCCACAGCCCCACAGACACTGGGGCTCCGGGCTCGCCAGCCAGCTCAGGGTGCCGACGTTGTTGCCTGCTCGCTGTCTGCGCCGCCTCCAGAGCCCAGCTCCGAAAGGGCGAACGTCCAGCGACTGCTCCCACACCAAAGGTGCCAGGACTGCCAGGTGTGGCTGGCCCTCGCCTTCCCTTGGCAGCCCTTCCACAGCCCCACAGACACTGGGGCTCCGGGCTCGACAGCCAGCTCAGGGTGCCGACCTTGTTGCCTGCTCGCTCTCAGTGCTGCCTCCAGAGCCCAGCTCCGAAAGGGCGAACGTCCAGCGACTGCTCCCACACCAAAGGTGCCAGGACTGCCAGGTGTGGCTGGCCCTCGCCTTCCCTTGGCAGCCCTTCCACAGCCCCACAGACACTGGGGCTCCGGGCTCGCCAGCCAGCTCAGGGTGCCGACCTTGTTGCCTGCTCGCTCTCAGTGCTGCCTCCAGAGCCCAGCTCCGAAAGGGCGAACGTCCAGCGACTGCTCCCACACCAAAGGTGCCAGGACTGCCAGGTGTGGCTGGCCCTCGCCTTCCCTTGGCAGCCCTTCCACAGCCCCACAGACACTGGGGCTCCGGGCTCGACAGCCAGCTCAGGGTGCCGACCTTGTTGCCTGCTCGCTCTCAGTGCTGCCTCCAGAGCCCAGCTCCGAAAGGGCGAACGTCCAGCGACTGCTCCCACACCAAAGGTGCCAGGACTGCCAGGTGTGGCTGGCCCTCGCCTTGCCTTGGCAGCCCTTCCACAGCCCCACAGACACTGGGGCTCCGGGCTCGCCAGCCAGCTCAGGGTGCCCACGTTCTTGCCTGCTCGCTCTCAGTGCTGCCTCCAGAGCCCAGCTCCGAAAGGGCGAACGTCCAGCGACTGCTCCCACACCAAAGGTGCCAGGACTGCCAGGTGTGGCTGGCCCTCGCCTTCCCTTGGCAGCCCTTCCACAGCCCTACAGACACTGGGGCTCCGGGCTCGCCAGCCAGCTCAGGGTGCCGACGTTGTTGCCTGCTCGCTCTCAGTGCTGCCTCCAGAGCCCAGCTCCGAAAGGGCGAACGTCCAGCGACTGCTCCCACACCAAAGGTGCCAGGACTGCCAGGTGTGGCTGGCCCTCGCCTTCCCTTGGCAGCCCTTCCGCAGCCCCACAGACAGTGGGGCTCCGGGCTCGCCAGCCAGCTCAGGGTGCCCACGTTGTTGCCTGCTCGCTCTCAGTGCTGCCTCCAGAGCCCAGCTCCGAAAGGGCGAACGTCCAGCGACTGCTCCCACACCAAAGGTGCCAGGACTGCCAGGTGTGGCTGGCCCTCGCCTTCCCTTGGCAGCCCTTCCACAGGCCCACAGACAGTGGGGCTCCGGGCTCGCCAGCCAGCTCAGGGTGCCGACGTTGTTGCCTGCTCGCTCTCAGCGCTGCCTCCAGAGCCCAGCTCCGAAAGGGCGAACGTCCAGCGACTGCTCCCACACCAAAGGTGCCAGGACTGCCAGGTGTGGCTGGCCCTCGCCTTCCCTTGGCAGCCCTTCCACAGCCCCACAGACACTGGGGCTCCGGGCTCGACAGCCAGCTCAGGGTGCCGACCTTGTTGCCTGCTCGCTCTCAGTGCTGCCTCCAGAGCCCAGCTCCGAAAGGGCGAACGTCCAGCGACTGCTCCCACACCAAAGGTGCCAGGACTGCCAGGTGTGGCTGGCCCTCGCCTTCCCTTGGCAGCCCTTCCACAGCCCCACAGACACTGGGGCTCCGGGCTCGCCAGCCAGCTCAGGGTGCCGACGTTGTTGCCTGCTCGCTGTCTGCGCCGCCTCCAGAGCCCAGCTCCGAAAGGGCGAACGTCCAGCGACTGCTCCCACACCAAAGGTGCCAGGACTGCCAGGTGTGGCTGGCCCTCGCCTTCCCTTGGCAGCCCTTCCACAGCCCCACAGACACTGGGGCTCCGGGCTCGCCAGCCAGCTCAGGGTGCCGACCTTGTTGCCTGCTCGCTCTCAGTGCTGCCTCCAGAGCCCAGCTCCGAAAGGGCGAACGTCCAGCGACTGCTCCCACACCAAAGGTGCCAGGACTGCCAGGTGTGGCTGGCCCTTGCCTTCCCTTGGCAGCCCTTACACAGCCCCACAGACACTGGGGCTCCGGGCTCGCCAGCCAGCTCAGGGTGCCGACCTTGTTGCCTGCTCGCTCTCAGTGCTGCCTCCAGAGCCCAGCTCCGAAAGGGCGAACGTCCAGTGACTGCTCCTACACCAAAGGTGCCAGGACTGCCAGGTGTGGCTGGCCCTCGCCTTCCCTTGGCAGCCCTTCCACAGCCCCACAGACAGTGGGGCTCCGGGCTCGCCAGCCAGCTCAGGGTGCCGACGTTGTTGCCTGCTCGCTCTCAGTGCTGCCTCCCGAGCCCAGCTCCGAAAGGGCGAACGTCCAGCGACTGCTCCCACACCAAAGGTGCCAGGACTGCCAGGTGTGGCTGGCCCTCGCCTTCCCTTGGCAGCCCTTCCACAGCCCCACAGACACTGGGGCTCCGGGCTCGACAGCCAGCTCAGGGTGCCCACGTTGTTGCCTGCTCGCTCTCAGTGCTGCCTCCAGAGCCCAGCTCCGAAAGGGCGAACGTCCAGCGACTGCTCCCACACCAAAGGTGCCAGGACTGCCAGGTGTGGCTGGCCCTCGCCTTCCCTTGGCAGCCCTTCCACAGCCCCACAGACAGTGGGGCTCCGGGCTCGCCAGCCAGCTCAGGGTGCCGACCTTGTTGCCTGCTCGCTCTCAGTGCTGCCTCCAGAGCCCAGCTCCGAAAGGGCGAACGTCCAGCGACTGCTCCCACACCAAAGGGGCCAGGACTGCCAGGTGTGGCTGGCCCTCGCCTTCCCTTGGCAGCCCTTCCACAGCCCCACAGACAGTGAGGCTCCGGGCTCGCCAGCCAGCTCAGGGTGCCGACGTTGTTGCCTGCTCGCTCTCAGTGCTGCCTCCAGAGCCCAGCTCCGAAAGGGCGAACGTCCAGCGACTGCTCCCACACCAAAGGTGCCAGGACTGCCAGGTGTGGCTGGCCCTCACCTTCCCTTGGCAGCCCTTCCACAGCCCCACAGACAGTGGGGCTCCGGGCTCGCCAGCCAGCTCAGGGTGCCGACCTTGTTGCCTGCTCGCTCTCAGTGCTGCCTCCAGAGCCCAGCTCCGAAAGGGCGAATGTCCAGCGACTGCTCCCACACCAAAGGTGCCAGGACTGCCAGGTGTGGCTGGCCCTCGCCTTCCCTTGGCAGCCCTTCCACAGCCCCACAGACACTGGGGCTCCGGGCTCGCCAGCCAGCTCAGGGTGCCGACGTTGTTGCCTGCTCACTCTCAGTGCTGCCTCCAGAGCCCAGCTCCGAAAGGGCGAACGTCCAGCGACTGCTCCCACACCAAAGGTGCCAGGACTGCCAGGTGTGGCTGGCCCTCGCCTTCCCTTGGCAGCCCTTCCACAGCCCCACAGACACTGGGGCTCCGGGCTCGCCAGCCAGCTCAGGGTGCCGACCTTGTTGCCTGCTCGCTCTCAGTGCTGCCTCCAGAGCCCAGCTCCGAAAGGGCGAACGTCCAGCGACTGCTCCCACACCAAAGGTGCCAGGACTGCCAGGTGTGGCTGGCCCTTGCCTTCCCTTGGCAGCCCTTACACAGCCCCACAGACACTGGGGCTCCGGGCTCGCCAGCCAGCTCAGGGTGCCGACCTTGTTGCCTGCTCGCTCTCAGTGCTGCCTCCAGAGCCCAGCTCCGAAAGGGCGAACGTCCAGCGACTGCTCCTACACCAAAGGTGCCAGGACTGCCAGGTGTGGCTGGCCCTCGCCTTCCCTTGGCAGCCCTTCCACAGCCCCACAGACAGTGGGGCTCCGGGCTCGCCAGCCAGCTCAGGGTGCCGACGTTGTTGCCTGCTCGCTCTCAGTGCTGCCTCCCGAGCCCAGCTCCGAAAGGGCGAACGTCCAGCGACTGCTCCCACACCAAAGGTGCCAGGACTGCCAGGTGTGGCTGGCCCTCGCCTTCCCTTGGCAGCCCTTCCACAGCCCCACAGACACTGGGGCTCCGGGCTCGACAGCCAGCTCAGGGTGCCCACGTTGTTGCCTGCTCGCTCTCAGTGCTGCCTCCAGAGCCCAGCTCCGAAAGGGCGAACGTCCAGCGACTGCTCCCACACCAAAGGTGCCAGGACTGCCAGGTGTGGCTGGCCCTCGCCTTCCCTTGGCAGCCCTTCCACAGCCCCACAGACACTGGGGCTCCGGGCTCGCCAGCCAGCTCAGGGTGCCGACCTTGTTGCCTGCTCGCTCTCAGTGCTGCCTCCAGAGCCCAGCTCCGAAAGGGCGAACGTCCAGCGACTGCTCCCACACCAAAGGTGCCAGGACTGCCAGGTGTGGCTGGCCCTCGCCTTGCCTTGGCAGCCCTTCCACAGCCCCACAGACAGTGGGGCTCCGGGCTCGCCAGCCAGCTCAGGGTGCCGACGTTGTTGCCTGCTCGCTCTCAGTGCTGCCTCCAGAGCCCAGCTCCGAAAGGGCGAACGTCCAGCGACTGCTCCCACACCAAAGGGGCCAGGACTGCCAGGTGTGGCTGGCCCTCGCCTTCCCTTGGCAGCCCTTCCACAGCCCCACAGACAGTGAGGCTCCGGGCTCGCCAGCCAGCTCAGGGTGCCGACGTTGTTGCCTGCTCGCTGTCTGCGCCGCCTCCAGAGCCCAGCTCCGAAAGGGCGAACGTCCAGCGACTGCTCCCACACCAAAGGTGCCAGGACTGCCAGGTGTGGCTGGCCCTCACCTTCCCTTGGCAGCCCTTCCACAGCCCCACAGACAGTGGGGCTCCGGGCTCGCCAGCCAGCTCAGGGTGCCGACCTTGTTGCCTGCTCGCTCTCAGTGCTGCCTCCAGAGCCCAGCTCCGAAAGGGCGAATGTCCAGCGACTGCTCCCACACCAAAGGTGCCAGGACTGCCAGGTGTGGCTGGCCCTCGCCTTCCCTTGGCAGCCCTTCCACAGCCCCACAGACACTGGGGCTCCGGGCTCGCCAGCCAGCTCAGGGTGCCGACGTTGTTGCCTGCTCGCTCTCAGTGCTGCCTCCAGAGCCCAGCTCCGAAAGGGCGAACGTCCAGCGACTGCTCCCACACCAAAGGTGCCAGGACTGCCAGGTGTGGCTGGCCCTCGCCTTCCCTTGGCAGCCCTTCCACAGCCCCACAGACAGTGAGGCTCCGGGCTCGCCAGCCAGCTCAGGGTGCCGACCTTGTTGCCTGCTCGCTGTCTACGCCGCCTCCAGAGCCCAGCTCCGAAAGGGCGAACGTCCAGCGACTGCTCCCACACCAAAGGTGCCAGGACTGCCAGGTGTGGCTGGCCCTCGCCTTCCCTTGGCAGCCCTTCCACAGCCCCACAGACACTGGGGCTCCGGGCTCGCCAGCCAGCTCAGGGTGCCGACCTTGTTGCCTGCTCGCTCTCAGTGCTGCCTCCAGAGCCCAGCTCCGAAACGGCGAACGTCCAGCGACTGCTCCCACACCAAAGGTGCCAGGACTGCCAGGTGTGGCTGGCCCTCGCCTTCCCTTGGCAGCCCTTCCACAGCCCCACAGACAGTGGGGCTCCGGGCTCGCCAGCCAGCTCAGGGTGCCGACCTTGTTGCCTGCTCGCTCTCAGTGCTGCCTCCAGAGCCCAGCTCCGAAAGGGCGAACGTCCAGCGACTGCTCCCACACCAAAGGTGCCAGGACTGCCAGGTGTGGCTGGCCCTCGCCTTCCCTTGGCAGCCCTTCCACAGCCCCACAGACACTGGGGCTCCGGGCTCGCCAGCCAGCTCAGGGTGCCCACGTTGTTGCCTGCTCACTCTCAGTGCTGCCTCCAGAGCCCAGCTCCGGAAGGGCGAACGTCCAGCGACTGCTCCCACACCAAAGGTGCCAGGACTGCCAGGTGTGGCTGGCCCTCGCCTTCCCTTGGCAGCCCTTCCACAGCCCCACAGACACTGGGGCTCCGGGCTCGCCAGCCAGCTCAGGGTGCCGACGTTGTTGCCTGCTCGCTCTCAGTGCTGCCTCCAGAGCCCAGCTCCGAAAGGGCGAACGTCCAGCGACTGCTCCCACACCAAAGGTGCCAGGACTGCCAGGTGTGGCTGGCCCTCGCCTTCCCTTGGCAGCCCTTCCACAGCCCCACAGACAGTGGGGCTCCGGGCTCGCCAGCCAGCTCAGGGTGCCGACCTTGTTGCCTCCTCGCTCTCAGTGCTGCCTCCAGAGCCCAGCTCCGAAAGGGCGAACGTCCAGCGACTGCTCCCACACCAAAGGTGCCAGGACTGCCAGGTGTGGCTGGCCCTCGCCTTCCCTTGGCAGCCCTTCCACAGCCCCACAGACACTGGGGCTCCGGGCTCGACAGCCAGCTCAGGGTGCCGACCTTGTTGCCTGCTCGCTCTCAGTGCTGCCTCCAGAGCCCAGCTCCGAAACGGCGAACGTCCAGCGACTGCTCCCACACCAAAGGTGCCAGGACTGCCAGGTGTGGCTGGCCCTCGCCTTCCCTTGGCAGCCCTTCCACAGCCCCACAGACAGTGGGGCTCCGGGCTCGCCAGCCAGCTCAGGGTGCCGACGTTGTTGCCTGCTCGCTCTCAGTGCTGCCTCCAGAGCCCAGCTCCGAAAGGGCGAACGTCCAGCGACTGCTCCCACACCAAAGGGGCCAGGACTGCCAGGTGTGGCTGGCCCTCGCCTTCCCTTGGCAGCCCTTCCACAGCCCCACAGACAGTGAGGCTCCGGGCTCGCCAGCCAGCTCAGGGTGCCGACCTTGTTGCCTGCTCGCTCTCAGTGCTGCCTCCAGAGCCCAGCTCCGAAAGGGCGAACGTCCAGCGACTGCTCCCACACCAAAGGTGCCAGGACTGCCAGGTGTGGCTGGCCCTCGCCTTCCCTTGGCAGCCCTTCCACAGCCCCACAGACACTGGGGCTCCGGGCTCGCCAGCCAGCTCAGGGTGCCCACGTTGTTGCCTGCTCACTCTCAGTGCTGCCTCCAGAGCCCAGCTCCGAAAGGGCGAACGTCCAGCGACTGCTCCTACACCAAAGGTGCCAGGACTGCCAGGTGTGGCTGGCCCTCGCCTTCCCTTGGCAGCCCTTCCACAGCCCCACAGACACTGGGGCTCCGGGCTCGCCAGCCAGCTCAGGGTGCCGACCTTGTTGCCTGCTCGCTCTCAGTGCTGCCTCCAGAGCCCAGCTCCGAAAGGGCGAACGTCCAGCGACTGCTCCCACACCAAAGGTGCCAGGACTGCCAGGTGTGGCTGGCCCTCGCCTTCCCTTGGCAGCCCTTCCACAGGCCCACAGACAGTGGGGCTCCGGGCTCGCCAGCCAGCTCAGGGTGCCGACCTTGTTGCCTGCTCGCTCTCAGTGCTGCCTCCAGAGCCCAGCTCCGAAAGGGCGAACGTCCAGCGACTGCTCCCACACCAAAGGTGCCAGGACTGCCAGGTGTGGCTGGCCCTCGCCTTCCCTTGGCAGCCCTTCCACAGCCCCACAGACAGTGGGGCTCCGGACTCGCCAGCCAGATCAGGGTGCCGACCTTGTTGCCTGCTCGCTCTCAGTGCTGCCTCCAGAGCCCAGCTCCGAAAGGGCGAACGTCCAGCGACTGCTCCCACACCAAAGGTGCCAGGACTGCCAGGTGTGGCTGGCCCTCGCCTTCCCTTGGCAGCCCTTCCACAGCCCCACAGACAGTGGGGCTCCGGGCTCGCCAGCCAGCTCAGGGTGCCGACGTTGTTGCCTGCTCGCTCTCAGTGCTGCCTCCAGAGCCCAGCTCCGAAAGGGCGAACGTCCAGCGACTGCTCCCACACCAAAGGTGCCAGGACTGCCAGGTGTGGCTGGCCCTCGCCTTGCCTTGGCAGCCCTTCCACAGCCCCACAGACAGTGGGGCTCCGGGCTCGCCAGCCAGCTCAGGGTGCCGACGTTGTTGCCTGCTCGCTCTCAGTGCTGCCTCCAGAGCCCAGCTCCGAAAGGGCGAACGTCCAGCGACTGCTCCCACACCAAAGGTGCCAGGACTGCCAGGTGTGGCTGGCCCTCGCCTTCCCTTGGCAGCCCTTCCACAGCCCCACAGACACTGGGGCTCCGGGCTCGCCAGCCAGCTCAGGGTGCCGACCTTGTTGCCTGCTCGCTCTCAGTGCTGCCTCCAGAGCCCAGCTCCGAAAGGGCGAACGTCCAGCGACTGCTCCCACACCAAAGGTGCCAGGACTGCCAGGTGTGGCTGGCCCTCGCCTTCCCTTGGCAGCCCTTCCACAGCCCCACAGACACTGGGGCTCCGGGCTCGCCAGCCAGCTCAGGGTGCCGACCTTGTTGCCTGCTCGCTCTCAGTGCTGCCTCCAGAGCCCAGCTCCGAAAGGGCGAACGTCCAGCGACTGCTCCCACACCAAAGGTGCCAGGACTGCCAGGTGTGGCTGGCCCTCACCTTCCCTTGGCAGCCCTTCCACAGCCCCACAGACAGTGGGGATCCGGGCTCGCCAGCCAGCTCAGGGTGCCGACGTTGTTGCCTGCTCGCTCTCAGTGCTGCCTCCAGAGCCCAGCTCCGAAAGGGCGAACGTCCAGCGACTGCTCCCACACCAAAGGTGCCAGGACTGCCAGGTGTGGCTGGCCCTAGCCTTCCCTTGGCAGCCCTTCCACAGCCCCACAGACACTGGGGCTCCGGGCTCGCCAGCCAGCTCAGGGTGCCGACCTTGTTGCCTGCTCGCTCTCAGTGCTGCCTCCAGAGCCCAGCTCCGAAAGGGCGAACGTCCAGCGACTGCTCCCACACCAAAGGTGCCAGGACTGCCAGGTGTGGCTGGCCCTCGCCTTGCCTTGGCAGCCCTTCCACAGCCCACAGACAGTGGGGCTCCGGGCTCGCCAGCCAGCTCAGGGTGCCGACGTTGTTGCCTGCTCGCTCTCAGTGCTGCCTCCAGAGCCCAGCTCCGAAAGGGCGAACGTCCAGCGACTGCTCCACACCAAAGGTGCCAGGACTGCCAGGTGTGGCTGGCCCTCGCCTTCCCTTGGCAGCCCTTCCACAGCCCCACAGACACTGGGGCTCCGGGCTCGCCAGCCAGCTCAGGGTGCCGACCTTGTTGCCTGCTCGCTCTCAGTGCTGCCTCCAGAGCCCAGCTCCGAAAGGGCGAACGTCCAGCGACTGCTCCCACACCAAAGGTGCCAGGACTGCCAGGTGGGCTGGCCCTCGCCTTCCCTTGGCAGCCCTTCCACAGCCCCACAGACAGTGGGGCTCCGGGCTCGCCAGCCAGCTCAGGGTGCCGACCTTGTTGCCTGCTCGCTCTCAGTGCTGCCTCCAGAGCCCAGCTCCGAAAGGGCGAACGTCCAGCGACTGCTCCCACACCAAAGGTGCCAGGACTGCCAGGTGTGGCTGGCCCTCGCCTTCCCTTGGCAGCCCTTCCACAGCCCCACAGACACTGGGGCTCCGGGCTCGCCAGCCAGCTCAGGGTGCCGACCTTGTTGCCTGCTCGCTCTCAGTGCTGCCTCCAGAGCCCAGCTCCGAAAGGGCGAACGTCCAGCGACTGCTCCCACACCAAAGGTGCCAGGACTGCCAGGTGTGGCTGGCCCTCGCCTTCCCTTGGCAGCCCTTTCCACAGCCCCACAGACACTGGGGCTCCGGGCTCGCCAGCCAGCTCAGGGTGCCGACGTTGTTGCCTGCTCGCTCTCAGTGCTGCCTCCAGAGCCCAGCTCCGAAAGGGCGAACGTCCAGCGACTGCTCCCACACCAAAGGTGCCAGGACTGCCAGGTGTGGGCTGGCCCTCACCTTCCCTTGGCAGCCCTTCCACAGCCCCACAGACAGTGGGGATCCGGCTCGCCAGCCAGCTCAGGGTGCCGACCTTGTTGCCTCCTCGCTCTCAGTGCTGCCTCCAGAGCCCAGCTCCGAAAGGGGCGAACGTCCAGCGACTGCTCCCACACCAAAGGTGCCAGGACTGCCAGGTGTGGCTGGCCCTCGCCTTCCCTTGGCAGCCCTTCCACAGCCCCACAGACAGTGGGGCTCCGGGCTCGCCAGCCAGCTCAGGGTGCCGACCTTGTTGCCTGCTCGCTCTCAGTGCTGCCTCCAGAGCCCAGCTCCGAAAGGGCGAACGTCCAGCGACTGCTCCCACACCAAAGGTGCCAGGACTGCCAGGTGTGGCTGGCCCTCGCCTTCCCTTGGCAGCCCTTCCACAGCCCCACAGACAGTGGGGCTCCGGGCTCGCCAGCCAGCTCAGGGTGCCGACCTTGTTGCCTGCTCGCTCTCAGTGCTGCCTCCAGAGCCCAGCTCCGAAAGGGCGAACGTCCAGCGACTGCTCCCACACCAAAGGTGCCAGGACTGCCAGGTGTGGCTGGCCCTCGCCTTGCCTTGGCAGCCCTTCCACAGCCCCACAGACAGTGGGGCTCCGGGCTCGACAGCCAGCTCAGGGTGCCGACCTTGTTGCCTGCTCGCTCTCAGTGCTGCCTCCAGAGCCCAGCTCCGAAAGGGCGAACGTCCAGCGACTGCTCCCACACCAAAGGTGCCAGGACTGCCAGGTGTGGCTGGCCCTCGCCTTCCCTTGGCAGCCCTTCCACAGCCCCACAGACAGTGGGGCTCCGGGCTCGCCAGCCAGCTCAGGGTGCCGACCTTGTTGCCTGCTCGCTCTCAGTGCTGCCTCCAGAGCCCAGCTCCGAAAGGGCGAACGTCCAGCGACTGCTCCCACACCAAAGGTGCCAGGACTGCCAGGTGTGGCTGGCCCTCGCCTTCCCTTGGCAGCCCTTCCACAGCCCCACAGACACTGGGGCTCCGGGCTCGCCAGCCAGCTCAGGGTGCCGACCTTGTTGCCTGCTCGCTCTCAGTGCTGCCTCCAGAGCCCAGCTCCGAAAGGGCGAACGTCCAGCGACTGCTCCCACACCAAAGGTGCCAGGACTGCCAGGTGTGGCTGGCCCTCGCCTTCCCTTGGCAGCCCTTCCACAGCCCCACAGACAGTGGGGATCCGGGCTCGCCAGCCAGCTCAGGGTGCCGACCTTGTTGCCTGCTCGCTCTCAGTGCTGCCTCCAGAGCCCAGCTCCGAAAGGGCGAACGTCCAGCGACTGCTCCCACACCAAAGGTGCCAGGACTGCCAGGTGTGGCTGGCCCTCGCCTTCCCTTGGCAGCCCTTCCACAGCCCCACAGACACTGGGGCTCCGGGCTCGCCAGCCAGCTCAGGGTGCCGACTTTGTTGCCTGCTCGCTCTCAGTGCTGCCTCCAGAGCCCAGCTCCGAAAGGGCGAACGTCCAGCGACTGCTCCCACACCAAAGGTGCCAGGACTGCCAGGTGTGGCTGGCCCTCGCCTTCCCTTGGCAGCCCTTCCACAGCCCCACAGGACACTGGGGCTCCGGGCTCGCCAGCCAGCTCAGGGTGCCGACCTTGTTGCCTGCTCGCTCTCAGTGCTGCCTCCAGAGCCCAGCTCCGAAAGGGCGAACGTCCAGCGACTGCTCCCACACCAAAGGTGCCAGGACTGCCAGGTGTGGCTGGCCCTCGCCTTCCCTTGGCAGCCCTTCCACAGCCCCACAGACAGTGAGGCTCCGGGCTCGCCAGCCAGCTCAGGGTGCCCACGTTGTTGCCTGCTCGCTCTCAGTGCTGCCTCCAGAGCCCAGCTCCGAAAGGGCGAACGTCCAGCGACTGCTCCCACACCAAAGGTGCCAGGACTGCCAGGTGTGGCTGGCCCTCGCCTTCCCTTGGCAGCCCTTCCACAGCCCCACAGACAGTGGGGCTCCGGGCTCGCCAGCCAGCTCAGGGTGCCCACGTTGTTGCCTGCTCGCTCTCAGTGCTGCCTCCAGAGCCCAGCTCCGAAAGGGCGAACGTCCAGCGACTGCTCCCACACCAAAGGTGCCAGGACTGCCAGGTGTGGCTGGCCCTCGCCTTCCCTTGGCAGCCCTTCCACAGCCCCACAGACACTGGGGCTCCGGGCTCGCCAGCCAGCTCAGGGTGCCGACCTTGTTGCCTGCTCGCTCTCAGTGCTGCCTCCAGAGCCCAGCTCCGAAAGGGCGAACGTCCAGCGACTGCTCCCACACCAAAGGTGCCAGGACTGCCAGGTGTGGCTGGCCCTCGCCTTCCCTTGGCAGCCCTTCCACAGCCCCACAGACAGTGGGGCTCCGGGCTCGCCAGCCAGCTCAGGGTGCCGACGTTGTTGCCTGCTCGCTCTCAGTGCTGCCTCCAGAGCCCAGCTCCGAAAGGGCGAACGTCCAGCGACTGCTCCCCACACCAAAGGTGCCAGGACTGCCAGGTGTGGCTGGCCCTTGCCTTCCCTTGGCAGCCCTTCCACAGCCCCACAGACAGTGGGGCTCCGGGCTCGCCAACCAGCTCAGGGTGCCGACCTTGTTGCCTCCTCGCTCTCAGTGCTGCCTCCAGAGCCCAGCTCCGAAAGGGCGAACGTCCAGCGACTGCTCCCACACCAAAGGTGCCAGGACTGCCAGGTGTGGCTGGCCCTCGCCTTCCCTTGGCAGCCCTTCCACAGCCCCACAGACAGTGAGGCTCCGGGCTCGCCAGCCAGCTCAGGGTGCCGACGTTGTTGCCTGCTCGCTGTCTCCGCCGCCTCCAGAGCCCAGCTCCGAAAGGGCGAACGTCCAGCGACTGCTCCCACACCAAAGGTGCCAGGACTGCCAGGTGTGGCTGGCCCTCACCTTCCCTTGGCAGCCCTTCCACAGCCCCACAGACACTGGGGCTCCGGGCTCGACAGCCAGCTCAGGGTGCCGACCTTGTTGCCTGCTCGCTCTCAGTGCTGCCTCCAGAGCCCAGCTCCGAAAGGGCGAACGTCCAGCGACTGCTCCCACACCAAAGGTGCCAGGACTGCCAGGTGTGGCTGGCCCTCGCCTTGCCTTGGCAGCCCTTCCACAGCCCCACAGACACTGGGGCTCCGGGCTCGCCAGCCAGCTCATGGTGCCGACGTTGTTGCCTGCTCGCTCTCAGTGCTGCCTCCAGAGCCCAGCTCCGAAAGGGCGAACGTCCAGCGACTGCTCCCACACCAAAGGTGCCAGGACTGCCAGGTGTGGCTGGCCCTCGCCTTCCCTTGGCAGCCCTTCCACAGCCCCACAGACAGTGGGGCTCCGGGCTCGCCAGCCAGCTCAGGGTGCCGACGTTGTTGCCTGCTCGCTCTCAGTGCTGCCTCCAGAGCCCAGCTCCGAAAGGGCGAACGTCCAGCGACTGCTCCCATACCAAAGGTGCCAGGACTGCCAGGTGTGGCTGGCCCTCGCCTTCCCTTGGCAGCCCTTCCACAGCCCCACAGACAGTGGGGCTCCGGGCTCGCCAGCCAGCTCAGGGTGCCGACCTTGTTGCCTGCTCGCTGTCTGCGCCGCCTCCAGAGCCCAGCTCCGAAAGGGCGAACGTCCAGCGACTGCTCCCACACCAAAGGTGCCAGGACTGCCAGGTGTGGCTGGCCCTCGCCTTCCCTTGGCAGCCCTTCCACAGCCCCACAGACAGTGGGGCTCCGGGCTCGCCAGCCAGCTCTGGGTGCCGACCTTGTTGCCTGCTCGCTCTCAGTGCTGCCTCCAGAGCCCAGCTCCGAAAGGGCGAACGTCCAGCGACTGCTCCCACACCAAAGGTGCCAGGACTGCCAGGTGTGGCTGGCCCTCGCCTTGCCTTGGCAGCCCTTCCACAGCCCCACAGACAGTGGGGCTCCGGGCTCGCCAGCCAGCTCAGGGTGCCGGACTTTGTTGCCTGCTCGCTCTCAGTGCTGCCTCCAGAGCCCAGCTCCGAAAGGGCGAACGTCCAGCGACTGCTCCCACACCAAAGGTGCCAGGACTGCCAGGTGTGGCTGGCCCTCGCCTTCCCTTGGCAGCCCTTCCACAGCCCCACAGACACTGGGGCTCCGGGCTCGCAGCCAGCTCAGGGTGCCCACGTTGTTGCCTGCTCGCTCTCAGTGCTGCCTCCAGAGCCCAGCTCCGAAAGGGCGAACGTCCAGCGACTGCTCCCACACCAAAGGTGCCAGGACTGCCAGGTGTGGCTGGCCCTCGCCTTCCCTTGGCAGCCCTTCCACAGCCCCACAGACACTGGGGCTCCGGGCTCGACAGCCAGCTCAGGGTGCCGACGTTGTTGCCTGCTCGCTCTCAGTGCTGCCTCCAGAGCCCAGCTCCGAAAGGGCGAACGTCCAGCGACTGCTCCCACACCAAAGGTGCCAGGACTGCCAGGTGTGGCTGGCCCTCGCCTTGCCTTGGCAGCCCTTCCACAGCCCCACAGACAGTGGGGCTCCGGGCTCGCCAGCCAGCTCAGGGTGCCGACGTTGTTGCCTGCTCGCTCTCAGTGCTGCCTCCAGAGCCCAGCTCCGAAAGGGCGAACGTCCAGCGACTGCTCCCACACCAAAGGTGCCAGGACTGCCAGGTGTGGCTGGCCCTCGCCTTCCCTTGGCAGCCCTTCCACAGCCCCCACAGACACTGGGGCTCCGGGCTCGCCAGCCAGCTCAGGGTGCCGACCTTGTTGCCTGCTCGCTCTCAGTGCTGCCTCCAGAGCCCAGCTCCGAAAGGGCGAACGTCCAGCGACTGCTCCCACACCAAAGGTGCCAGGACTGCCAGGTGTGGCTGGCCCTCGCCTTGCCTTGGCAGCCCTTCCACAGCCCCACAGACAGTGGGGCTCCGGGCTCGCCAGCCAGCTCAGGGTGCCGACCTTGTTGCCTGCTCGCTCTCAGTGCTGCCTCCAGAGCCCAGCTCCGAAAGGGCGAACGTCCAGCGACTGCTCCCACACCAAAGGTGCCAGGACTGCCAGGTGTGGCTGGCCCTCACCTTCCCTTGGCAGCCCTTCCACAGCCCCACAGACAGTGGGGATCCGGCTCGCCAGCCAGCTCAGGGTGCCGACCTTGTTGCCTGCTCGCTCTCAGTGCTGCCTCCAGAGCCCAGCTCCGAAAGGGCGACGTCCAGCGACTGCTCCCACACCAAAGGTGCCAGGACTGCCAGGTGTGGGCTGGCCCTCCGCCTTCCCTTGGCAGCCCTTCCACAGCCCCACAGACACTGGGGCTCCGGGCTCGCCAGCCAGCTCAGGGTGCCGACCTTGTTGCCTGCTCGCTCTCAGTGCTGCCTCCAGAGCCCAGCTCCGAAAGGGCGAACGTCCAGCGACTGCTCCCACACCAAAGGTGCCAGGACTGCCAGGTGTGGCTGGCCCTCGCCTTGCCTTGGCAGCCCTTCCACAGCCCCACAGACAGTGGGGCTCCGGGCTCGACAGCCAGCTCAGGGTGCCGACGTTGTTGCCTGCTCGCTCTCAGTGCTGCCTCCAGAGCCCAGCTCCGAAAGGGCGAACGTCCAGCGACTGCTCCCACACCAAAGGTGCCAGGACTGCCAGGTGTGGCTGGCCCTCGCCTTCCCTTGGCAGCCCTTCCACAGCCCCACAGACACTGGGGCTCCGGGCTCGCCAGCCAGCTCAGGGTGCCGACCTTGTTGCCTGCTCGCTCTCAGTGCTGCCTCCAGAGCCCAGCTCCGAAAGGGCGAACGTCCAGCGACTGCTCCCACACCAAAGGTGCCAGGACTGCCAGGTGTGGCTGGCCCTCGCCTTCCCTTGGCAGCCCTTCCACAGCCCCACAGACAGTGGGGCTCCGGGCTCGACAGCCAGCTCAGGGTGCCGACCTTGTTGCCTGCTCGCTCTCAGTGCTGCCTCCAGAGCCCAGCTCCGAAAGGGCGAACGTCCAGCGACTGCTCCCACACCAAAGGTGCCAGGACTGCCAGGTGTGGCTGGCCCTCGCCTTCCCTTGGCAGCCCTTCCACAGCCCCACAGACACTGGGGCTCCGGGCTCGCCAGCCAGCTCAGGGTGCCGACCTTGTTGCCTGCTCGCTCTCAGTGCTGCCTCCAGAGCCCAGCTCCGAAAGGGCGAACGTCCAGCGACTGCTCCCACACCAAAGGTGCCAGGACTGCCAGGTGTGGCTGGCCCTCGCCTTCCCTTGGCAGCCCTTCCACAGCCCCACAGACACTGGGGCTCCGGGCTCGCCAGCCAGCTCAGGGTGCCGACGTTGTTGCCTGCTCGCTCTCAGTGCTGCCTCCAGAGCCCAGCTCCGAAAGGCGAACGTCCAGCGACTGCTCCCACACCAAGGTGCCAGGACTGCCAGGTGTGGCTGGCCCTCACCTTCCCTTGGCAGCCCTTCCACAGCCCCACAGACAGTGGGGATCCGGGCTCGCCAGCCAGCTCAGGGTGCCGACCTTGTTGCCTCCTCGCTCTCAGTGCTGCCTCCAGAGCCCAGCTCCGAAAGGGCGAACGTCCAGCGACTGCTCCCACACCAAAGGTGCCAGGACTGCCAGGTGTGGCTGGCCCTCGCCTTCCCTTGGCAGCCCTTCCACAGCCCCACAGACAGTGGGGCTCCGGGCTCGCCAGCCAGCTCAGGGTGCCGACCTTGTTGCCTGCTCGCTCTCAGTGCTGCCTCCAGAGCCCAGCTCCGAAAGGGCGAACGTCCAGCGACTGCTCCCACACCAAAGGTGCCAGGACTGCCAGGTGTGGCTGGCCCTCGCCTTGCCTTGGCAGCCCTTCCACAGCCCCACAGACAGTGGGGCTCCGGGCTCGACAGCCAGCTCAGGGTGCCGACGTTGTTGCCTGCTCGCTCTCAGTGCTGCCTCCAGAGCCCAGCTCCGAAAGGGCGAACGTCCAGCGACTGCTCCCACACCAAAGGTGCCAGGACTGCCAGGTGTGGCTGGCCCTCGCCTTCCCTTGGCAGCCCTTCCACAGCCCCACAGACACTGGGGCTCCGGGCTCGCCAGCCAGCTCAGGGTGCCGACCTTGTTGCCTGCTCGCTCTCAGTGCTGCCTCCAGAGCCCAGCTCCGAAAGGGCGAACGTCCAGCGACTGCTCCCACACCAAAGGTGCCAGGACTGCCAGGTGTGGCTGGCCCTCGCCTTCCCTTGGCAGCCCTTCCACAGCCCCACAGACAGTGGGGCTCCGGGCTCGCCAGCCAGCTCAGGGTGCCGACGTTGTTGCCTGCTCGCTCTCAGTGCTGCCTCCAGAGCCCAGCTCCGAAAGGGCGAACGTCCAGCGACTGCTCCCACACCAAAGGTGCCAGGACTGCCAGGTGTGGCTGGCCCTCGCCTTCCCTTGGCAGCCCTTCCACAGCCCCACAGACACTGGGGCTCCGGGCTCGCCAGCCAGCTCAGGGTGCCGACTTTGTTGCCTGCTCGCTCTCAGTGCTGCCTCCAGAGCCCAGCTCCGAAAGGGCGAACGTCCAGCGACTGCTCCCACACCAAAGGTGCCAGGACTGCCAGGTGTGGCTGGCCCTCGCCTTCCCTTGGCAGCCCTTCCACAGCCCCACAGACACTGGGGCTCCGGGCTCGCCAGCCAGCTCAGGGTGCCGACCTTGTTGCCTGCTCGCTCTCAGTGCTGCCTCCAGAGCCCAGCTCCGAAAGGGCGAACGTCCAGCGACTGCTCCCACACCAAAGGTGCCAGGACTGCCAGGTGTGGCTGGCCCTCGCCTTCCCTTGGCAGCCCTTCCACAGCCCCACAGACACTGGGGCTCCGGGCTCGCCAGCCAGCTCAGGGTGCCGACGTTGTTGCCTGCTCGCTCTCAGTGCTGCCTCCAGAGCCCAGCTCCGAAAGGGCGAACGTCCAGCGACTGCTCCCACACCAAAGGTGCCAGGACTGCCAGGTGTGGCTGGCCCTCACCTTCCCTTGGCAGCCCTTCCACAGCCCCACAGACAGTGGGGATCCGGGCTCGCCAGCCAGCTCAGGGTGCCGACCTTGTTGCCTCCTCGCTCTCAGTGCTGCCTCCAGAGCCCAGCTCCGAAAGGGCGAACGTCCAGCGACTGCTCCCACACCAAAGGTGCCAGGACTGCCAGGTGTGGCTGGCCCTCGCCTTCCCTTGGCAGCCCTTCCACAGCCCCACAGACAGTGGGGCTCCGGGCTCGCCAGCCAGCTCAGGGTGCCGACCTTGTTGCCTGCTCGCTCTCAGTGCTGCCTCCAGAGCCCAGCTCCGAAAGGGCGAACGTCCAGCGACTGCTCCCACACCAAAGGTGCCAGGACTGCCAGGTGTGGCTGGCCCTCGCCTTCCCTTGGCAGCCCTTCCACAGCCCCACAGACAGTGGGGCTCCGGGCTCGCCAGCCAGCTCAGGGTGCCGACCTTGTTGCCTGCTCGCTCTCAGTGCTGCCTCCAGAGCCCAGCTCCGAAAGGGCGAACGTCCAGCGACTGCTCCCACACCAAAGGTGCCAGGACTGCCAGGTGTGGCTGGCCCTCGCCTTGCCTTGGCAGCCCTTCCACAGCCCCACAGACAGTGGGGCTCCGGGCTCGACAGCCAGCTCAGGGTGCCGACGTTGTTGCCTGCTCGCTCTCAGTGCTGCCTCCAGAGCCCAGCTCCGAAAGGGCGAACGTCCAGCGACTGCTCCCACACCAAAGGTGCCAGGACTGCCAGGTGTGGCTGGCCCTCGCCTTCCCTTGGCAGCCCTTCCACAGCCCCACAGACACTGGGGCTCCGGGCTCGCAGCCAGCTCAGGGTGCCGACCTTGTTGCCTGCTCGCTCTCAGTGCTGCCTCCAGAGCCCAGCTCCGAAAGGGCGAACGTCCAGCGACTGCTCCCACACCAAAGGTGCCAGGACTGCCAGGTGTGGCTGGCCCTCGCCTTCCCTTGGCAGCCCTTCCACAGCCCCACAGACAGTGAGGCTCCGGGCTCGCCAGCCAGCTCAGGGTGCCCACGTTGTTGCCTGCTCGCTCTCAGTGCTGCCTCCAGAGCCCAGCTCCGAAAGGGCGAACGTCCAGCGACTGCTCCCACACCAAAGGTGCCAGGACTGCCAGGTGTGGCTGGCCCTCGCCTTCCCTTGGCAGCCCTTCCACAGCCCCACAGACAGTGGGGCTCCGGGCTCGCCAGCCAGCTCAGGGTGCCCACGTTGTTGCCTGCTCGCTCTCAGTGCTGCCTCCAGAGCCCAGCTCCGAAAGGGCGAACGTCCAGCGACTGCTCCCACACCAAAGGTGCCAGGACTGCCAGGTGTGGCTGGCCCTCGCCTTCCCTTGGCAGCCCTTCCACAGCCCACAGACACTGGGGCTCCGGGCTCGCCAGCCAGCTCAGGGTGCCGACCTTGTTGCCTGCTCGCTCTCAGTGCTGCCTCCAGAGCCCAGCTCCGAAAGGGCGAACGTCCAGCGACTGCTCCCACACCAAAGGTGCCAGGACTGCCAGGTGTGGCTGGCCCTCGCCTTCCCTTGGCAGCCCTTCCACAGCCCCACAGACAGTGGGGCTCCGGGCTCGCCAGCCAGCTCAGGGTGCCGACGGTGTTGCCTGCTCGCTCTCAGTGCTGCCTCCAGAGCCCAGCTCCGAAAGGGCGAACGTCCAGCGACTGCTCCCACACCAAAGGTGCCAGGACTGCCAGGTGTGGCTGGCCCTTGCCTTCCCTTGGCAGCCCTTCCACAGCCCCACAGACAGTGGGGCTCCGGGCTCGCCAACCAGCTCAGGGTGCCGACCTTGTTGCCTCCTCGCTCTCAGTGCTGCCTCCAGAGCCCAGCTCGAAAGGGCGAACGTCCAGCGACTGCTCCCACACCAAAGGTGCCAGGACTGCCAGGTGTGGCTGGCCCTCGCCTTCCCTTGGCAGCCCTTCCACAGCCCCACAGACAGTGGGGCTCCGGGCTCGCCAGCCAGCTCTGGGTGCCGACCTTGTTGCCTGCTCGCTCTCAGTGCTGCCTCCAGAGCCCAGCTCCGAAAGGGCGAACGTCCAGCGACTGCTCCCACACCAAAGGTGCCAGGACTGCCAGGTGTGGCTGGCCCTCGCCTTGCCTTGGCAGCCCTTCCACAGCCCCACAGACAGTGGGGCTCCGGGCTCGCCAGCCAGCTCAGGGTGCCGACTTTGTTGCCTGCTCGCTCTCAGTGCTGCCTCCAGAGCCCAGCTCCGAAAGGGCGAACGTCCAGCGACTGCTCCCACACCAAAGGTGCCAGGACTGCCAGGTGTGGCTGGCCCTCGCCTTCCCTTGGCAGCCCTTCCACAGCCCCACAGACACTGGGGCTCCGGGCTCGCCAGCCAGCTCAGGGTGCCCACGTTGTTGCCTGCTCGCTCTCAGTGCTGCCTCCAGAGCCCAGCTCCGAAAGGGCGAACGTCCAGCGACTG
>NW_027472429.1:25000-28134 GCF_965638725.1 Aptenodytes patagonicus | reverse complement strand
GGGGAAAAAAAAAGTTAACCCCCCCGGACCCCCCCCCACGCCCCCCGCCGCCCTGCTGAAACAGGGACGGGGTGGCCCTTGCGCCAGATTCGCGTAAATCCCGAAAAAGGGGGGAAAAAAAAGTTAACCCCCCCGGACCCCCCCCCACGACCCCCGCCGCCCTGCTGAAACAGGGACGGGGTGGCCCTTGCGCCAGATTCGCGTAAATCCCGAAAAAGGGGAAAAAAAAAAATTAACCCCCCCGGACCCCCCCCCACGCCCCCCCGCCGCCCTGCTGAAACAGGGACGGGGTGGCCCTTGCGCCAGATTCGCGTAAATCCCGAAAAAGGAGAAAAAAAAAAAATTAACCCCCCCGGACCCCCCCCCCCGCCCCCCGCCGCCCTGCTGAAACAGGGACGGGGTGGCCCTTGCGCCAGATTCGCGTAAATCCCGAAAAAGGGGGGAAAAAAAAGTTAACCCCCCCGGACCCCCCCCCACGCCCCCCCGCCGCCCTGCTGAAACAGGGACGGGGTGGCCCTTGCGCCAGATTCGCGTAAATCCCGAAAAAGGGGGAAAAAAAAAGTTAACCCCCCCGGACCCCCCCCCACGACCCCCGCCGCCCTGCTGAAACAGGGACGGGGTGGCCCTTGCGCCAGATTCGCGTAAATCCCGAAAAAGGGGAAAAAAGTAGAAATTAGCCCCCACCACCACCCACCCACAGCTCGGCCTGGGGAGAACCGGGCTGGCCGGTCCAGCCGGCTCCGGAGCACGTGGCGGCCGGCCGCCACGTGCACCCGCCTCCGCGGCCGGACGCCACGTCTACCCGCCTCCGCGGCCGGACGCCACGTCTACGAACCTCCGCGGCCGGACGCCACGTCTACCGACCTCCGCGGTCGGACGCCACGTCTACCGGCCTCCGCGGTCGGACGTCACGTCTACCGGCCTCCGCGGTCGGACGCCACGTCTACCGGCCTCCGCGGTCGGACGCCACGTCTACCCGCCTCCGCGGCCGGACGCCACGTCTACCGACCTCCGCGGTCGGACGCCACGTCTACCCGCCTCCGCGGTCGGACGCCACGTCTACCGGCCTCCGCGGTCGGACGCCACGTCTACCGACCTCCGCGGTCGGACGCCACGTCTACCGACCTCCGCGGTCGGACGCCACGTCTACCGACCTCCGCGGTCGGACGCCACGTCTACCGGCCTCCGCGGTCGGACGCCACGTCTACCCGCCTCCGCGGCCGGACGCCACGTCTACCGGCCTCCGCGGTCGGACGCCACGTCTACCGGCCTCCGCGGTCGGACGCCACGTCTACCGGCCTCCGCGGCCGGGCGCCACGTCTACCGACCTCCGCGGCCGGGCGCCACGTCTACCCGCCTCCGCGGCCGGTGGCGGCCGCTAGGTCTACCCGGCTCCGCAGGTGGCCGCCAGGTCGACCCGGCTCCGGGGCCGGCGGCGGCCGGCGGCGGTCCCCGGAGAGCGCGGACCGTCGCTGTCGGCGCGTCCGGCGAAAAGGGTGGCCACGTCTACCGGGCTCCGGCGGGACTTGGTCGCGTTTCCGGGGCTGAGGGGTAGACGTGTTGTCCCCGCCGCCTGCTCGGAGCTGCCCAAGGGGTCGCTGTTTTTCGCTGCCTCCAGTTACGTCATCGTAAAAGGCGGCGGCGGCGGCGCGCCCCCCCGGTGGGCGGAGGCACCGTTCTTGCAGCTTGCCGGGGGCGGGGACGTGCCTGTCCGTACTATAGGAGGGAGTGGGGACTCGCCTCCGAGAGCGGCGCTAGCCAGCGGCTGCAACGGCCTCGCCTCGGCCGGCCAAGTGGGGCGCTCGGCGGGCGTAGTGGCGGTTCCCCCGGACGGTTCGGCTCCCGCGGAGCAGGGCGAAGAGCGAAGACCGGCGGCGGCGGCCGCCGCCGGCACTCGAACGCTGGAAGGGCGGGGGGAGCGCAGCGGAGCTCGGCGCGGCTTTCCCCCGTCCCCCCGAGGGCCCGATGATGGCGATGGCGAGTGCTGGTAGAGGCCCCGAGGCAGAGATGCCTGCGAGAGCCCAGCCCGCCGCGGCGGCCGCCGCCGGCTCAGGGCCAGGGGATGGGGGCGGGCGAGGTGGCGGCACCTCGTCCTTTGTTTTTCTCCGGCCTTAAGCCGGAGCCCGCCAAGCGGGCAGAGAGCGGCGGCCGGTCGTGGTGGCCGGCAGCCGGGCGCACGCAGACGGCCGGGGGGTTTCGAGCCTGCCGCGGCTTTCCCCGGCCCCCCCCAGGGAGGAGGGCCCGATGATGGCGCGGGCGAGGCGGCGGCGCCTCGGCCTCCTTTTTGCCGGCGCGAGCCATACGCGGGCGGCCCGTGGCGTCTGGCCTACCCCGGCTTCCCCCGTCGCCGGAGGGCTCGACGAGAAAGTCTGCACGCGGCGGGCGAGGCGGCGGCGGCGCCCCGTCCTTTTTCTCCGGCCCTAAGCTGGAGCCCGCTGAGCGGGGGAAGATCAATGGCAGCCGGTCCCGGTGGCCGGCAGCCGAACGCAGGTGGCCGGGGGGTAGGCTTTCCCCGTGCTCCGATCCCCGGCGATGGCGCGGGCGAGGCGTGGCGCCTCGTGTTATTTTTTTTTCTTTTTTCTTTTCCCACCGTGAGGGCGACGGGCAAAGACCGGCGGCCGGTGGCGGTCGCCGGCACTCTGGAACGCTGAAGGGCCCGGGGGAGTCGAGCCTGCCGCGGCTTTCCCCCGGTCCCGGTGACCTCGCTCGAGGGCGTTGTTGTCTGGAGCGGGTGGCCGGCGGCACCTCCCGCTCCTCCCCCCGTCTTTGACCGACTCAGACCCGCAGGCAGCGCCCGCCGAGGCGTCCCCGGGCGCGTCGGGAGAGGCTTCTCGGCGGGCCGGCTCTGCCGGTGTTCAGGCCGGCGTTGCACCTCTCCGCAGACGTTGCCCTCTCGCTCGCACGCAGGGCCCCGCGTCCGCCGCCCAGCCAGCCCTCCCCGGGCGGGCGGGGGAGCGGGCGCGCGCGGCCGTCGCTGTCCCAGGAACCGTGGCCGCGGGGCCTCCGCTTGCTTTTGTCCTCCTTCGCTGCCTTTCCGTACTTACCCGATCGATGAGGCGCTTAGGGCGCGTCGGAGAGGCTTCTCGGCGGGCCGGCTCTGCCGGTGTTCAGGCCGGCGTTGCACCTCTCCGCAG
>NW_027472429.1:5000-12500 GCF_965638725.1 Aptenodytes patagonicus | reverse complement strand
GAGGACTCGACGGGTGACGCGTTCGGAGGGACGGTCGTCCCTTCTCGAGACGGACCGAGGCCTTGTTCGTCGTCGACGATTAACGAGCATGACTCGCTATTTCTTCACGCTTTCTCGCTTGATCGCCGGTAGGCTTATCATAATAGTTCGCCGTCTCGACGCGTCTTCGACATCTACGGGGGTGCGAGAAAGCCGGCGGTCAAACGCGCATCGACCGACCGTTCATTACGGAGACTCCAACGTCCTCGTCACGATTCGTTCCTCTCGATCGACGCGGTTAAAGAGTTAGCGATTACCTCCCGGTGTACGCTAGAGGAAGGCGTAAAAAAAAAAAAAAAAAAAAAAAAGTTCGAGGAATCGAGCGGTAGTTTGTCTCGGTCGAGCTAGTTCCGGAACGCGTTACCGATACACGCGCCTGCCCCGCCCGCCCCCCGCTTCTTTTCTGTTACCGTTCCTTCAGCTTTTCATTTCTTTATCGCTTTTCTTTGCGCCCGCCCTCCCCCCCCCCCCGCCCCCCGCCTTACCTTTTTTTTCCTCGCCGCCGAAGCCGCCGGGGGGCCGCGGACCGGGCAGAGGTGGCGGCCCCCGGCCCCGCCCGCCCCCCCCCCCCCCCCCCCCCGCCTTCCGCCAGTCGGTTGGCCGCCCCGGGAGACTTTAGGAGCCGGCGGCGTCCCTGCCGCCTCTGTGCCCGCGCGGCAGAGGGGAGTCCCGGCGGCGTGCGGTCTCTAAGCCCGGCTGCCGAGTCGCTGCCCTGCCGTGCCCGTGCCCCGGCTCCCGCCTCCCTCCCTCCCTCCCTCTCGCCCTGCTGCGCGCCTGCCCGCCGCCCCCGCCGCGGGCTGAAAAACCAACGAACGCAAAACGGGGCAGCGGTGGGTGTGTGTCTGTGTGAAAAAAAAACCCGCAAACGACCCAAACGGAAACCTTCTCCGAATCCCTGTATCCCCCCCCTCCCCAGCCTGCCTCTGCGCCGGCCTCCCTCCCCTGCCGCTGCCGCCGCCGTCGCGACCGAGCGCGGGAACGTTGGCGTGGCGGGAACCGGCGCCCTTTCGCCGTGGGCGGGCGGGCGGGCGGGCGGGGGCCCGGTTGCCGGGCAGCGGGGCGCGCGCGCATGCGCAGAGCGCGCGGCTGCGGACGCACACCTCCCCCAGCCCGCCCCCCCCGCTGCTCCGGGGCGCCGGAGAGTCTGCGGTCGGGGCGGAGGGGCCGCACCCGCCGGCCGGCGCGTACGGAACTGCAGCGCGGGGAGGGAGAGAGGGCGGGAGGGGGAGCGCGCGCGCGCAGGTGTGCGTGTCGGTGTGTCTGTGTCTGTGTCTGTGTCTGTGTCTGTGTCTGTGTCTGTGTCTCTGTGTGTGTGTGTGTGTGTGTGTGTGTGTGTGTGTCTCCGTGTCTGTGTGTGTGTCTCTCTGAGCGCGCGTGTGCCGCCGGGGGGGGGGGCGGGTGGCGTCTGCAGGGTCGCAGATACTTCTTCTAATACATTTGTTTCATTAAAAAAAGAAATAATAACCCGGCAAGGGACGCCCCGTCCTGAAGTCTCCCGGCAGACGGCGAACTCGCCCCGGGGGCCGCCGCCTCTACCCGGCCCCTCCCCTACCAGCTGGGGAGGAAAAAAGCCGGCCGGGAGGGCAGACTTGCCGTGAGCCGGGGGGGGGGGGGGGGGAGGGCGGGGCGGAGCGGAGCGGAGAGGCTGGACGGGGCGGTGAAGCCGGCGAGCGCACGGCGGCCACCGGTTCGGGGCGGGGGGGGCGCGTGCCTGTGGGCGCGTGCGTTGAGGGCGGCGGCGGGGGAGGGGGGCGTTTAAAAAACCCGAAATTCTTAAAAATCCATTCAAAATGACGGGGTGGCCGTCCTTGTACCATGATTCGCGTAAATCCCGAAAAAGGGGAAAAAAAAAAGTTAACCCCCCCGGACCCCCCCCCACGCCCCCCGCCGCCCTGCTGAAACAGGGACGGGGTGGCCCTTGCGCCAGATTCGCGTAAATCCCGAAAAAGGGGGGAAAAAAAAGTTAACCCCCCCGGACCCCCCCCCACGACCCCCGCCGCCCTGCTGAAACAGGGACGGGGTGGCCCTTGCGCCAGATTCGCGTAAATCCCGAAAAAGGGGAAAAAAAAAAATTAACCCCCCCGGACCCCCCCCCACGCCCCCCCGCCGCCCTGCTGAAACAGGGACGGGGTGGCCCTTGCGCCAGATTCGCGTAAATCCCGAAAAAGGAGAAAAAAAAAAAATTAACCCCCCCGGACCCCCCCCCCCGCCCCCCGCCGCCCTGCTGAAACAGGGACGGGGTGGCCCTTGCGCCAGATTCGCGTAAATCCCGAAAAAGGGGGGAAAAAAAAGTTAACCCCCCCGGACCCCCCCCCACGCCCCCCCGCCGCCCTGCTGAAACAGGGACGGGGTGGCCCTTGCGCCAGATTCGCGTAAATCCCGAAAAAGGGGGAAAAAAAAAGTTAACCCCCCCGGACCCCCCCCCACGACCCCCGCCGCCCTGCTGAAACAGGGACGGGGTGGCCCTTGCGCCAGATTCGCGTAAATCCCGAAAAAGGGGGAAAAAAAAAGTTAACCCCCCCGGACCCCCCCCCACGCCCCCCGCCGCCCTGCTGAAACAGGGACGGGGTGGCCCTTGCGCCAGATTCGCGTAAATCCCGAAAAAGGGGGGAAAAAAAAGTTAACCCCCCCGGACCCCCCCCCACGACCCCCGCCGCCCTGCTGAAACAGGGACGGGGTGGCCCTTGCGCCAGATTCGCGTAAATCCCGAAAAAGGGGAAAAAAAAAAATTAACCCCCCCGGACCCCCCCCCACGCCCCCCCGCCGCCCTGCTGAAACAGGGACGGGGTGGCCCTTGCGCCAGATTCGCGTAAATCCCGAAAAAGGAGAAAAAAAAAAAATTAACCCCCCCGGACCCCCCCCCCCGCCCCCCGCCGCCCTGCTGAAACAGGGACGGGGTGGCCCTTGCGCCAGATTCGCGTAAATCCCGAAAAAGGGGGGAAAAAAAAGTTAACCCCCCCGGACCCCCCCCCACGCCCCCCCGCCGCCCTGCTGAAACAGGGACGGGGTGGCCCTTGCGCCAGATTCGCGTAAATCCCGAAAAAGGGGGAAAAAAAAAGTTAACCCCCCCGGACCCCCCCCCACGACCCCCGCCGCCCTGCTGAAACAGGGACGGGGTGGCCCTTGCGCCAGATTCGCGTAAATCCCGAAAAAGGGGGGAAAAAAAAGTTAACCCCCCCGGACCCCCCCCCACGCCCCCCCGCCGCCCTGCTGAAACAGGGACGGGGTGGCCCTTGCGCCAGATTCGCGTAAATCCCGAAAAAGGGGGAAAAAAAAAGTTAACCCCCCCGGACCCCCCCCCACGCCCCCCGCCGCCCTGCTGAAACAGGGACGGGGTGGCCCTTGCGCCAGATTCGCGTAAATCCCGAAAAAGGGGGGAAAAAAAAGTTAACCCCCCCGGACCCCCCCCCACGACCCCCGCCGCCCTGCTGAAACAGGGACGGGGTGGCCCTTGCGCCAGATTCGCGTAAATCCCGAAAAAGGGGAAAAAAAAAAATTAACCCCCCCGGACCCCCCCCCACGCCCCCCCGCCGCCCTGCTGAAACAGGGACGGGGTGGCCCTTGCGCCAGATTCGCGTAAATCCCGAAAAAGGAGAAAAAAAAAAAATTAACCCCCCCGGACCCCCCCCCCCGCCCCCCGCCGCCCTGCTGAAACAGGGACGGGGTGGCCCTTGCGCCAGATTCGCGTAAATCCCGAAAAAGGGGGGAAAAAAAAGTTAACCCCCCCGGACCCCCCCCCACGCCCCCCCGCCGCCCTGCTGAAACAGGGACGGGGTGGCCCTTGCGCCAGATTCGCGTAAATCCCGAAAAAGGGGGAAAAAAAAAGTTAACCCCCCCGGACCCCCCCCCACGCCCCCCGCCGCCCTGCTGAAACAGGGACGGGGTGGCCCTTGCGCCAGATTCGCGTAAATCCCGAAAAAGGGGGGAAAAAAAAGTTAACCCCCCCGGACCCCCCCCCACGACCCCCGCCGCCCTGCTGAAACAGGGACGGGGTGGCCCTTGCGCCAGATTCGCGTAAATCCCGAAAAAGGGGAAAAAAAAAAATTAACCCCCCCGGACCCCCCCCCACGCCCCCCCGCCGCCCTGCTGAAACAGGGACGGGGTGGCCCTTGCGCCAGATTCGCGTAAATCCCGAAAAAGGAGAAAAAAAAAAAATTAACCCCCCCGGACCCCCCCCCCCGCCCCCCGCCGCCCTGCTGAAACAGGGACGGGGTGGCCCTTGCGCCAGATTCGCGTAAATCCCGAAAAAGGGGGGAAAAAAAAGTTAACCCCCCCGGACCCCCCCCCACGCCCCCCCGCCGCCCTGCTGAAACAGGGACGGGGTGGCCCTTGCGCCAGATTCGCGTAAATCCCGAAAAAGGGGGAAAAAAAAAGTTAACCCCCCCGGACCCCCCCCCACGACCCCCGCCGCCCTGCTGAAACAGGGACGGGGTGGCCCTTGCGCCAGATTCGCGTAAATCCCGAAAAAGGGGAAAAAAGTAGAAATTAGCCCCCACCACCACCCACCCACAGCTCGGCCTGGGGAGAACCGGGCTGGCCGGTCCAGCCGGCTCCGGAGCACGTGGCGGCCGGCCGCCACGTGCACCCGCCTCCGCGGCCGGACGCCACGTCTACCCGCCTCCGCGGCCGGACGCCACGTCTACGAACCTCCGCGGCCGGACGCCACGTCTACCGACCTCCGCGGTCGGACGCCACGTCTACCGGCCTCCGCGGTCGGACGTCACGTCTACCGGCCTCCGCGGTCGGACGCCACGTCTACCGGCCTCCGCGGTCGGACGCCACGTCTACCCGCCTCCGCGGCCGGACGCCACGTCTACCGACCTCCGCGGTCGGACGCCACGTCTACCCGCCTCCGCGGTCGGACGCCACGTCTACCGGCCTCCGCGGTCGGACGCCACGTCTACCGACCTCCGCGGTCGGACGCCACGTCTACCGACCTCCGCGGTCGGACGCCACGTCTACCGACCTCCGCGGTCGGACGCCACGTCTACCGGCCTCCGCGGTCGGACGCCACGTCTACCCGCCTCCGCGGCCGGACGCCACGTCTACCGGCCTCCGCGGTCGGACGCCACGTCTACCGGCCTCCGCGGTCGGACGCCACGTCTACCGGCCTCCGCGGCCGGGCGCCACGTCTACCGACCTCCGCGGCCGGGCGCCACGTCTACCCGCCTCCGCGGCCGGTGGCGGCCGCTAGGTCTACCCGGCTCCGCAGGTGGCCGCCAGGTCGACCCGGCTCCGGGGCCGGCGGCGGCCGGCGGCGGTCCCCGGAGAGCGCGGACCGTCGCTGTCGGCGCGTCCGGCGAAAAGGGTGGCCACGTCTACCGGGCTCCGGCGGGACTTGGTCGCGTTTCCGGGGCTGAGGGGTAGACGTGTTGTCCCCGCCGCCTGCTCGGAGCTGCCCAAGGGGTCGCTGTTTTTCGCTGCCTCCAGTTACGTCATCGTAAAAGGCGGCGGCGGCGGCGCGCCCCCCCGGTGGGCGGAGGCACCGTTCTTGCAGCTTGCCGGGGGCGGGGACGTGCCTGTCCGTACTATAGGAGGGAGTGGGGACTCGCCTCCGAGAGCGGCGCTAGCCAGCGGCTGCAACGGCCTCGCCTCGGCCGGCCAAGTGGGGCGCTCGGCGGGCGTAGTGGCGGTTCCCCCGGACGGTTCGGCTCCCGCGGAGCAGGGCGAAGAGCGAAGACCGGCGGCGGCGGCCGCCGCCGGCACTCGAACGCTGGAAGGGCGGGGGGAGCGCAGCGGAGCTCGGCGCGGCTTTCCCCCGTCCCCCCGAGGGCCCGATGATGGCGATGGCGAGTGCTGGTAGAGGCCCCGAGGCAGAGATGCCTGCGAGAGCCCAGCCCGCCGCGGCGGCCGCCGCCGGCTCCTGAGGGCCAGGGGATGGGGGCGGGCGAGGTGGCGGCACCTCGTCCTTTGTTTTTCTCCGGCCTTAAGCCGGAGCCCGCCAAGCGGGCAGAGAGCGGCGGCCGGTCGTGGTGGCCGGCAGCCGGGCGCACGCAGACGGCCGGGGGGTTTCGAGCCTGCCGCGGCTTTCCCCGGCCCCCCCCAGGGAGGGCCCGATGATGGCGCGGGCGAGGCGGCGGCGCCTCGGCCTCCTTTTTGCCGGCGCGAGCCATACGCGGGCGGCCCGTGGCGTCTGGCCTACCCCGGCTTCCCCCGTCGCCGGAGGGCTCGACGAGAAAGTCTGCACGCGGCGGGCGAGGCGGCGGCGGCGCCCCGTCCTTTTTCTCCGGCCCTAAGCTGGAGCCCGCTGAGCGGGGGAAGATCAATGGCAGCCGGTCCCGGTGGCCGGCAGCCGAACGCAGGTGGCCGGGGGGTAGGCTTTCCCCGTGCTCCGATCCCCGGCGATGGCGCGGGCGAGGCGTGGCGCCTCGTGTTATTTTTTTTTCTTTTTTCTTTTCCCACCGTGAGGGCGACGGGCAAAGACCGGCGGCCGGTGGCGGTCGCCGGCACTCTGGAACGCTGAAGGGCCCGGGGGAGTCGAGCCTGCCGCGGCTTTCCCCCGGTCCCGGTGACCTCGCTCGAGGGCGTTGTTGTCTGGAGCGGGTGGCCGGCGGCACCTCCCGCTCCTCCCCCCGTCTTTGACCGACTCAGACCCGCAGGCAGCGCCCGCCGAGGCGTCCCCGGGCGCGTCGGGAGAGGCTTCTCGGCGGGCCGGCTCTGCCGGTGTTCAGGCCGGCGTTGCACCTCTCCGCAGACGTTGCCCTCTCGCTCGCACGCAGGGCCCCGCGTCCGCCGCCCAGCCAGCCCTCCCCGGGCGGGCGGGGGAGCGGGCGCGCGCGGCCGTCGCTGTCCCAGGAACCGTGGCCGCGGGGCCTCCGCTTGCTTTTGTCCTCCTTCGCTGCCTTTCCGTACTTACCCGATCGATGAGGCGCTTAGGGCGCGTCGGAGAGGCTTCTCGGCGGGCCGGCTCTGCCGGTGTTCAGGCCGGCGTTGCACCTCTCCGCAGACGTTGCCCTCTCGCTCGCACGCAGGGCCCCGCGTCCGCCGCCCAGCCAGCCCTCCCCGGGCGGGCGGGGGAGCGGGCGCGCGCGGCCGTCGCTGTCCCAGGAACCGTGGCCGCGGGGCCACCGCTTACTTCTCCGCTGTCTTTCCTTTACCGATCGATGAGGCCTTTCGGGTCGCGTCGGAGAGGGCCCCCGGCGGGCCGGCTCCTCCGTGCTCCCCGTCATAGGGAGCAACGGCGGTGTCCGGTGTTCAGGCAGGGCGGTCTCCTTTCCAATTCGCTTCCCGTCGCACGCGAGGTGTTGTCCTCCTCCCCCGACCGAGCGAGCGAGCGAAGGGGGCCGTGACGATGGCGGCGGTGTCGGCGGCGGGGCGCGCGCCTCGCCGCGTCGCCGCGCGCCCCCCCCTCCCCGGCTCGGCGGGGTTTCCTCGGACTTCTTTACCGATCCGGGCTGTGTGACGGCCGCGTGGCCCCGTGAGCCCTCAGGTGTCCGAAACCACGCGAGGCGCCGGTGCCGG
>NW_027472428.1:0-28160 GCF_965638725.1 Aptenodytes patagonicus | reverse complement strand
AACGTCCAGCCACTGCTCCCACACCAAAGGGGCTAGCACTGAAAGCTCTTGCTGGCCATCACCTGCCCTAGGCAGCCCTTCCACAGCCCCACAAGCACTGGCGCTCTGAGCTTCCTAGCCACAGCACAGTGGGGACGTTCCTTCTCGGCACAGCCACAGCCCAGCTCCGAAATTCAAAACGTCCAGCCACTGCTCCCACACCAAAGGGGCTAGCACTGAAAGCTCTTGCTGGCCATCCCCTGCCCTAGGCAGCCCTTCCACAGCCCACAACCACTGGCGCTCTGAGCTTCCTAGCCACAGCACAGTTGGGGACGTTCCTTCTCGGCACAGCCACAGCCCAGCTCCGAAATTCAAAACGTCCAGCCACTGCTCCCACACCAAAGGGGCTAGCACTGAAAGCTCTTGCTGGCCATCACCTGCCCTAGGCAGCCCTTCCACAGCCCCACAAGCTGGCGCTCTGAGCTTCCTAGCCACAGCACAGTGGGGGACGTTCCTTCTCGGCACAGCCAGAGCCCAGCTCCGAAATTCAAAACGTCCAGCCACTGCTCCCACACCAAAGGGGCTAGCACTGAAAGCTCTTGCTGGCCATCACCTGCCCTAGGCAGCCCTTCCACAGCCCCACAAGCACTGGCGCTCTGAGCTTCCTAGCCACAGCACAGTGGGGACGTTCCTTCTCAGCACAGCCACAGCCCAGCTCCGAAATTCAAAACGTCCAGCCACTGCTCCCACACCAAAGGGGCTAGCACTGAAAGTTCTTGCTGGCCATCACCTGCCCTAGGCAGCCCTTCCACAGCCCCACAAGCACTGGCGCTCTGAGCTTCCTAGCCACAGCACAGTGGGGACGTTCCTTCTCGGCACAGCCAGAGCCCAGCTCCGAAATTCAAAACGTCCAGCCACTGCTCCCACACCAAAGGGGCTAGCACTGAAAGCTCTTGCTGGCCATCACCTGCCCTAGGCAGCCCTTCCACAGCCCCACAAGCACTGGCGCTCTGAGCTTCCTAGCCACAGCACAGTGGGGACGTTCCTTCTCGGCACAGCCAGAGCCCAGCTCCGAAATTCAAAACGTCCAGCCACTGCTCACACACCAAAGGGGCTAGCACTGAAAGCTCTTGCTGGCCATCACCTGCCCTAGGCAGCCCTTCCACAGCCCCACAAGCACTGGCGCTCTGAGCTTCCTAGCCACAGCACAGTGGGGACGTTCCTTCTCGGCACAGCCACAGCCCAGCTCCGAAATTCAAAACGTCCAGCCACTGCTCACACACCAAAGGGGCTAGCACTGAAAGCTCTGCTGGCCATCACCTGCCCTAGGCAGCCCTTCCACAGCCCCACAAGCACTGGCGCTCTGAGCTTCCTAGCCACAGCACAGTGGGGACGTTCCTTCTCGGCACAGCCAGAGCCCAGCTCCGAAATTCAAAACGTCCAGCCACTGCTCCCACACCAAAGGGGCTAGCACTGAAAGCTCTTGCTGGCCATCACCTGCCCTAGGCAGCCCTTCCACAGCCCCACAACCACTGGCGCTCTGAGCTTCCTAGCCACAGCACAGTGGGGACGTTCCTTCTCGGCACAGCCAGAGCCCAGCTCCGAAATTCAAAACGTCCAGCCACTGCTCCCACACCAAAGGGGCTAGCACTGAAAGCTCTTGCTGGCCATCACCTGCCCTAGGCAGCCCTTCCACAGCCCCACAAGCACTGGCGCTCTGAGCTTCCTTGCCACAGCACAGTGGGGACGTTCCTTCTCAGCACAGCCACAGCCCAGCTCCGAAATTCAAAACGTCCAGCCACTGCTCCCACACCAAAGGGGCTAGCACTGAAAGCTCTTGCTGGCCATCACCTGCCCTAGGCAGCCCTTCCACAGCCCCACAAGCACTGGCGCTCTGAGCTTCCTAGCCACAGCACAGTGGGGACGTTCCTTCTCGGCACAGCCACAGCCCAGCTCCGAAATTCAAAACGTCCAGCCACTGCTCCCACACCAAAGGGGCTAGCACTGAAAGCTCTTGCTGGCCATCACCTGCCCTAGGCAGCCCTTCCACAGCCCCACAAGCACTGGCGCTCTGAGCTTCCTTGCTACAGCACAGTGGGGACGTTCCTTCTCGGCACAGCCACAGCCCAGCTCCGAAATTCAAAACGTCCAGCCACTGCTCCCACACCAAAGGGGCTAGCACTGAAAGCTCTTGCTGGCCATCACCTGCCCCTAGGCAGCCCTTCCACAGCCCCACAACCACTGGCGCTCTGAGCTTCCTAGCCACAGCACAGTGGGGACGTTCCTTCTCAGCACAGCCACAGCCCAGCTCCGAAATTCAAAACGTCCAGCCACTGCTCCCACACCAAAGGGGCTAGCACTGAAAGCTCTTGCTGGCCATCACCTGCCCTAGGCAGCCCTTCCACAGCCCCACAAGCACTGGCGCTCTGAGCTTCCTAGCCACAGCACAGTGGGGACGTTCCTTCTCGGCACAGCCACAGCCCAGCTCCGAAATTCAAAACGTCCAGCCACTGCTCCCACACCAAAGGGGCTAGCACTGAAAGCTCTTGCTGGCCATCACCTGCCCTAGGCAGCCCTTCCACAGCCCCACAACCACTGGCGCTCTGAGCTTCCTAGCCACAGCACAGTTGGGGACGTTCCTTCTCGGCACAGCCACAGCCCAGCTCCGAAATTCAAAACGTCCAGCCACTGCTCCCACACCAAAGGGGCTAGCACTGAAAGCTCTTGCTGGCCATCACCTGCCCTAGGCAGCCCTTCCACAGCCCCACAAGCACTGGCGCTCTGAGCTTCCTAGCCACAGCACAGTGGGGACGTTCCTTCTCGGCACAGCCAGAGCCCAGCTCCGAAATTCAAAACGTCCAGCCACTGCTCCCACACCAAAGGGGCTAGCACTGAAAGCTCTTGCTGGCCATCACCTGCCCTAGGCAGCCCTTCCACAGCCCCACAAGCACTGGCGCTCTGAGCTTCCTAGCCACAGCACAGTGGGGACGTTCCTTCTCGGCACAGCCAGAGCCCAGCTCCGAAATTCAAAACGTCCAGCCACTGCTCCCACACCAAAGGGGCTAGCACTGAAAGCTCTTGCTGGCCATCACCTGCCCTAGGCTGCCCTTCCACAGCCCCACAAGCACTGGCGCTCTGAGCTTCCTAGCCACAGCACAGTGGGGACGTTCCTTCTCGGCACAGCCACAGCCCAGCTCCGAAATTCAAAACGTCCAGCCACTGCTCCCACACCAAAGGGGTTAGCACTGAAAGCTCTTGCTGGCCATCACCTTCCCTAGGCAGCCCTTCCACAGCCCCACAAGCACTGGCGCTCTGAGCTTCCTAGCCACAGCACAGTGGGGACGTTCCTTCTCGGCACAGCCACAGCCCAGCTCCGAAATTCAAAACGTCCAGCCACTGCTCCCACACCAAAGGGGCTAGCACTGAAAGCTCTTGCTGGCCATCACCTGCCCTAGGCAGCCCTTCCACAGCCCCACAAGCACTGGCGCTCTGAGCTTCCTAGCCACAGCACAGTGGGGACGTTCCTTCTCAGCACAGCCACAGCCCAGCTCCGAAATTCAAAACGTCCAGCCACTGCTCCCACACCAAAGGGGCTAGCACTGAAAGTTCTTGCTGGCCATCACCTGCCCTAGGCAGCCCTTCCACAGCCCCACAAGCACTGGCGCTCTGAGCTTCCTAGCCACAGCACAGTGGGGACGTTCCTTCTCGGCACAGCCAGAGCCCAGCTCCGAAATTCAAAACGTCCAGCCACTGCTCCCACACCAAAGGGGCTAGCACTGAAAGCTCTTGCTGGCCATCACCTGCCCTAGGCAGCCCTTCCACAGCCCCACAAGCACTGGCGCTCTGAGCTTCCTAGCCACAGCACAGTGGGGACGTTCCTTCTCGGCACAGCCAGAGCCCAGCTCCGAAATTCAAAACGTCCAGCCACTGCTCCCACACCAAAGGGGCTAGCACTGAAAGCTCTTGCTGGCCATCACCTGCCCTAGGCAGCCCTTCCACAGCCCCACAAGCACTGGCGCTCTGAGCTTCCTAGCCACAGCACAGTGGGGACGTTCCTTCTCGGCACAGCCACAGCCCAGCTCCGAAATTCAAAACGTCCAGCCACTGCTCACACACCAAAGGGGCTAGCACTGAAAGCTCTTGCTGGCCATCACCTGCCCTAGGCAGCCCTTCCACAGCCCCACAAGCACTGGCGCTCTGAGCTTCCTAGCCACAGCACAGTGGGGACGTTCCTTCTCGGCACAGCCACAGCCCAGCTCCGAAATTCAAAACGTCCAGCCACTGCTCCCACACCAAAGGGGCTAGCACTGAAAGCTCTTGCTGGCCATCACCTGCCCTAGGCAGCCCTTCCACAGCCCCACAACCACTGGCGCTCTGAGCTTCCTAGCCACAGCACAGTGGGGACGTTCCTTCTCGGCACAGCCAGAGCCCAGCTCCGAAATTCAAAACGTCCAGCCACTGCTCCCACACCAAAGGGGCTAGCACTGAAAGCTCTTGCTGGCCATCACCTGCCCTAGGCAGCCCTTCCACAGCCCCACAAGCACTGGCGCTCTGAGCTTCCTTGCCACAGCACAGTGGGGACGTTCCTTCTCAGCACAGCCACAGCCCAGCTCCGAAATTCAAAACGTCCAGCCACTGCTCCCACACCAAAGGGGCTAGCACTGAAAGCTCTTGCTGGCCATCACCTGCCCTAGGCAGCCCTTCCACAGCCCCACAAGCACTGGCGCTCTGAGCTTCCTAGCCACAGCACAGTGGGGACGTTCCTTCTCGGCACAGCCAGAGCCCAGCTCCGAAATTCAAAACGTCCAGCCACTGCTCCCACACCAAAGGGGCTAGCACTGAAAGCTCTTGCTGGCCATCACCTTCCCTAGGTAGCCCTTCCACAGCCCCACAAGCACTGGCGCTCTGAGCTTCCTAGCCACAGCACAGTGGGGACGTTCCTTCTCGGCACAGCCAGAGCCCAGCTCCGAAATTCAAAACGTCCAGCCACTGCTCCCACACCAAAGGGGCTAGCACTGAAAGCTCTTGCTGGCCATCACCTGCCCTAGGCAGCCCTTCCACAGCCCCACAAGCACTGGCGCTCTGAGCTTCCTAGCCACAGCACAGTGGGGACGTTCCTTCTCGGCACAGCCACAGCCCAGCTCCGAAATTCAAAACGTCCAGCCACTGCTCCCACACCAAAGGGGCTAGCACTGAAAGCTCTTGCTGGCCATCACCTTCCCTAGGCAGCCCTTCCACAGCCCCACAAGCACTGGCGCTCTGAGCTTCCTAGCCACAGCACAGTGGGGACGTTCCTTCTCAGCACAGCCACAGCCCAGCTCCGAAATTCGAAACGTCCAGCCACTGCTCCCACACCAAAGGGGCTAGCACTGAAAGCTCTTGCTGGCCATCACCTTCCCTAGGCAGCCCTTCCACAGCCCCACAAGCACTGGCGCTCTGAGCTTCCTAGCCACAGCACAGTGGGGACGTTCCTTCTCGGCACAGCCACAGCCCAGCTCCGAAATTCAAAACGTCCAGCCACTGCTCCCACACCAAAGGGGCTAGCACTGAAAGCTCTTGCTGGCCATCACCTGCCCTAGGCAGCCCTTCCACAGCCCCACAAGCACTGGCGCTCTGAGCTTCCTAGCCACAGCACAGTGGGGACGTTCCTTCTCGGCACAGCCACAGCCCAGCTCCGAAATTCAAAACGTCCAGCCACTGCTCCCACACCAAAGGGGCTAGCACTGAAAGCTCTTGCTGGCCATCACCTGCCCTAGGCAGCCCTTCCACAGCCCCACAAGCACTGGCGCTCTGAGCTTCCTAGCCACAGCACAGTGGGGACGTTCCTTCTCGGCACAGCCACAGCCCAGCTCCGAAATTCAAAACGTCCAGCCACTGCTCCCACACCAAAGGGGCTAGCACTGAAAGCTCTTGCTGGCCATCACCTGCCCTAGGCAGCCCTTCCACAGCCCCACAAGCACTGGCGCTCTGAGCTTCCTAGCCACAGCACAGTGGGGACGTTCCTTCTCGGCACAGCCACAGCCCAGCTCCGAAATTCAAAACGTCCAGCCACTGCTCCCACACCAAAGGGGCTAGCACTGAAAGCTCTTGCTGGCCATCACCTGCCCTAGGCAGCCCTTCCACAGCCCCACAAGCACTGGCGCTCTGAGCTTCCTAGCCACAGCACAGTGGGGACGTTCCTTCTCGGCACAGCCACAGCCCAGCTCCGAAATTCAAAACGTCCAGCCACTGCTCCCACACCAAAGGGGCTAGCACTGAAAGCTCTTGCTGGCCATCACCTGCCCTAGGCAGCCCTTCCACAGCCCCACAACCACTGGCGCTCTGAGCTTCCTAGCCACAGCACAGTGGGGACGTTCCTTCTCGGCACAGCCACAGCCCAGCTCCGAAATTCAAAACGTCCAGCCACTGCTCCCACACCAAAGGGGCTAGCACTGAAAGCTCTTGCTGGCCATCACCTGCCCTAGGCAGCCCTTCCACAGCCCCACAAGCACTGGCGCTCTGAGCTTCCTAGCCACAGCACAGTGGGGACGTTCCTTCTCGGCACAGCCAGAGCCCAGCTCCGAAATTCAAAACGTCCAGCCACTGCTCCCACACCAAAGGGGCTAGCACTGAAAGCTCTTGCTGGCCATCACCTGCCCTAGGCAGCCCTTCCACAGCCCCACAAGCACTGGCGCTCTGAGCTTCCTAGCCACAGCACAGTGGGGACGTTCCTTCTCGGCACAGCCACAGCCCAGCTCCCAAATCGGAAACGTCCAGCCACTGCTCCCACACCAAAGGGGCTAGCACTGAAAGCTCTTGCTGGCCATCACCTTCCCTAGGCAGCCCTTCCACAGCCCCACAAGCACTGGCGCTCTGAGCTTCCTAGCCACAGCACAGTGGGGACGTTCCTTCTCGGCACAGCCACAGCCCAGCTCCGAAATTCAAAACCTCCAGCCACTGCTCCCACACCAAAGGGGCTAGCACTGAAAGCTCTTGCTGGCCATCACCTGCCCTAGGCAGCCCTTCCACAGCCCCACAAGCACTGGCGCTCTGAGCTTCCTAGCCACAGCACAGTGGGGACGTTCCTTCTCGGCACAGCCACAGCCCAACTCCGAAATTCAAAACGTCCAGCCACTGCTCCCACACCAAAGGGGCTAGCACTGAAAGCTCTTGCTGGCCATCACCTGCCCTAGGCAGCCCTTCCACAGCCCCACAAGCACTGGCGCTCTGAGCTTCCTAGCCACAGCACAGTGGGGACGTTCCTTCTCGGCACAGCCAGAGCCCAGCTCCGAAATGCAAAACGTCCAGCCACTGCTCCCACACCAAAGGGGCTAGCACTGAAAGCTCTTGCTGGCCATCACCTGCCCTAGGCAGCCCTTCCACAGCCCCACAAGCACTGGCGCTCTGAGCTTCCTAGCCACAGCACAGTGGGGACGTTCCTTCTCAGCACAGCCACAGCCCAGCTCCGAAATTCAAAACGTCCAGCCACTGCTCCCACACCAAAGGGGCTAGCACTGAAAGCTCTTGCTGGCCATCACCTGCCCTAGGCAGCCCTTCCACAGCCCCACAAGCACTGGCGCTCTGAGCTTCCTAGCCACAGCACAGTGGGGACGTTCCTTCTCGGCACAGCCAGAGCCCAGCTCCGAAATTCAAAACGTCCAGCCACTGCTCCCACACCAAAGGGGCTAGCACTGAAAGCTCTTGCTGGCCATCACCTGCCCTAGGCAGCCCTTCCACAGCCCCACAAGCACTGGCGCTCTGAGCTTC
This sequence comes from Aptenodytes patagonicus, assembly GCF_965638725.1. NCBI lineage: Eukaryota > Metazoa > Chordata > Aves > Sphenisciformes > Spheniscidae > Aptenodytes > Aptenodytes patagonicus. The sequence continues at coordinate 20,435 of NW_027472428.1, read as the reverse complement.
CTAGCCACAGCACAGTGGGGACGTTCCTTCTCGGCACAGCCACAGCCCAGCTCCGAAATTCAAAACGTCCAGCCACTGCTCCCACACCAAAGGGGCTAGCACTGAAAGCTCTTGCTGGCCATCACCTGCCCTAGGCAGCCCTTCCACAGCGCCACAACCACTGGCGCTCTGAGCTTCCTAGCCACAGCACAGTGGGGACGTTCCTTCTCGGCACAGCCACAGCCCAGCTCCGAAATTCAAAACGTCCAGCCACTGCTCCCACACCAAAGGGGCTAGCACTGAAAGCTCTTGCTGGCCATCACCTTCCCTAGGCAGCCCTTCCACAGCCCCACAAGCACTGGCGCTCTGAGCTTCCTAGCCTCAGCACAGTGGGGACGTTCCTTCTCGGCACAGCCACAGCCCAGCTCCGAAATTCAAAACGTCCAGCCACTGCTCCCACACCAAAGGGGCTAGCACTGAAAGCTCTTGCTGGCCATCACCTGCCCTAGGCAGCCCTTCCACAGCCCCACAAGCACTGGCGCTCTGAGCTTCCTAGCCACAGCACAGTGGGGACGTTCCTTCTCAGCACAGCCACAGCCCAGCTCCCAAATTCAAAACGTCCAGCCACTGCTCCCACACCAAAGGGGCTAGCACTGAAAGCTCTTGCTGGCCATCACCTGCCCTAGGCAGCCCTTCCACAGCCCCACAAGCACTGGCGCTCTGAGCTTCCTAGCCACAGCACAGTGGGGACGTTCCTTCTCGGCACAGCCACAGCCCAGCTCCGAAATTCAAAACGTCCAGCCACTGCTCCCACACCAAAGGGGCTAGCACTGAAAGCTCTTGCTGGCCATCACCTGCCCTAGGCAGCCCTTCCACAGCCCCACAACCACTGGCACTCTGAGCTTCCTAGCCACAGCACAGTGGGGACGTTCCTTCTCGGCACAGCCACAGCCCAGCTCCGAAATTCGAAACGTCCAGCCACTGCTCCCACACCAAAGGGGCTAGCACTGAAAGCTCTTGCTGGCCATCACCTGCCCTAGGCAGCCCTTCCACAGCCCCACAAGCACTGGCGCTCTGAGCTTCCTAGCCACAGCACAGTGGGGACGTTCCTTCTCGGCACAGCCACAGCCCAGCTCTGAACTTCGAAACGTCCAGCCACTGCTCCCACACCAAAGGGGCTAGCACTGAAAGCTCTTGCTGGCCATCACCTGCCCTAGGCAGCCCTTCCACAGCCCCACAAGCACTGGCGCTCTGAGCTTCCTAGCCACAGCACAGTGGGGACGTTCCTTCTCGGCACAGCCAGAGCCCAGCTCCGAAATTCAAAACGTCCAGCCACTGCTCCCACACCAAAGGGGCTAGCACTGAAAGCTCTTGCTGGCCATCACCTTCCCTAGGTAGCCCTTCCACAGCCCCACAAGCACTGGCGCTCTGAGCTTCCTAGCCACAGCACAGTGGGGACGTTCCTTCTCGGCACAGCCACAGCCCAGCTCCGAAATTCAAAACGTCCAGCCACTGCTCCCACACCAAAGGGGCTAGCACTGAAAGCTCTTGCTGGCCATCACCTGCCCTAGGCAGCCCTTCCACAGCCCCACAACCACTGGCACTCTGAGCTTCCTAGCCACAGCACAGTGGGGACGTTCCTTCTCGGCACAGCCAGAGCCCAGCTCCGAAATTCAAAACGTCCAGCCACTGCTCCCACACCAAAGGGGCTAGCACTGAAAGCTCTTGCTGGCCATCACCTGCCCTAGGCAGCCCTTCCACAGCCCCACAAGCACTGGCGCTCTGAGCTTCCTAGCCACAGCACAGTGGGGACGTTCCTTCTCGGCACAGCCACAGCCCAGCTCTGAACTTCGAAACGTCCAGCCACTGCTCCCACACCAAAGGGGCTAGCACTGAAAGCTCTTGCTGGCCATCACCTGCCCTAGGCAGCCCTTCCACAGCCCCACAAGCACTGGCGCTCTGAGCTTCCTAGCCACAGCACAGTGGGGACGTTCCTTCTCGGCACAGCCAGAGCCCAGCTCCGAAATTCAAAACGTCCAGCCACTGCTCCCACACCAAAGGGGCTAGCACTGAAAGCTCTTGCTGGCCATCACCTTCCCTAGGTAGCCCTTCCACAGCCCCACAAGCACTGGCGCTCTGAGCTTCCTAGCCACAGCACAGTGGGGACGTTCCTTCTCGGCACAGCCAGAGCCCAGCTCCGAAATTCAAAACGTCCAGCCACTGCTCCCACACCAAAGGGGCTAGCACTGAAAGCTCTTGCTGGCCATCACCTTCCCTAGGCAGCCCTTCCACAGCCCCACAAGCACTGGCGCTCTGAGCTTCCTAGCCACAGCACAGTGGGGACGTTCCTTCTCGGCACAGCCACAGCCCAGCTCCGAAATTCAAAACGTCCAGCCACTGCTCCCACACCAAAGGGGCTAGCACTGAAAGCTCTTGCTGGCCATCACCTTCCCTAGGCAGCCCTTCCACAGCCCCACAAGCACTGGCGCTCTGAGCTTCCTAGCCACAGCACAGTGGGGACGTTCCTTCTCAGCACAGCCACAGCCCAGCTCCGAAATTCGAAACGTCCAGCCACTGCTCCCACACCAAAGGGGCTAGCACTGAAAGCTCTTGCTGGCCATCACCTGCCCTAGGCAGCCCTTCCACAGCCCCATAAGCACTGGCGCTCTGAGCTTCCTAGCCACAGCACAGTGGGGACGTTCCTTCTCGGCACAGCCACAGCCCAACTCCGAAATTCAAAACGTCCAGCCACTGCTCCCACACCAAAGGGGCTAGCACTGAAAGCTCTTGCTGGCCATCACCTGCCCTAGGCTGCCCTTCCACAGCCCCACAAGCACTGGCGCTCTGAGCTTCCTAGCCACAGCACAGTGGGGACGTTCCTTCTCGGCACAGCCACAGCCCAGCTCCGAAATTCAAAACGTCCAGCCACTGCTCCCACACCAAAGGGGCTAGCACTGAAAGCTCTTGCTGGCCATCACCTGCCCTAGGCAGCCCTTCCACAGCCCCACAAGCACTGGCGCTCTGAGCTTCCTAGCCACAGCACAGTGGGGACGTTCCTTCTCGGCACAGCCACAGCCCAACTCCGAAATTCAAAACGTCCAGCCACTGCTCCCACACCAAAGGGGCTAGCACTGAAAGCTCTTGCTGGCCATCACCTGCCCTAGGCAGCCCTTCCACAGCCCCACAAGCACTGGCGCTCTGAGCTTCCTAGCCACAGCACAGTGGGGACGTTCCTTCTCGGCACAGCCAGAGCCCAGCTCCGAAATTCAAAACGTCCAGCCACTGCTCCCACACCAAAGGGGCTAGCACTGAAAGCTCTTGCTGGCCATCACCTGCCCTAGGCAGCCCTTCCACAGCCCCACAAGCACTGGCGCTCTGAGCTTCCTAGCCACAGCACAGTGGGGACGTTCCTTCTCGGCACAGCCAGAGCCCAGCTCCGAAATTCAAAACGTCCAGCCACTGCTCCCACACCAAAGGGGCTAGCACTGAAAGCTCTTGCTGGCCATCACCTGCCCTAGGCAGCCCTTCCACAGCCCCACAAGCACTGGCGCTCTGAGCTTCCTAGCCACAGCACAGTGGGGACGTTCCTTCTCGGCACAGCCACAGCCCAGCTCCGAAATTCAAAACGTCCAGCCACTGCTCCCACACCAAAGGGGCTAGCACTGAAAGCTCTTGCTGGCCATCACTTGCCCTAGGCTGCCCTTCCACAGCCCCACAACCACTGGCACTCTGAGCTTCCTAGCCACAGCACAGTGGGGACGTTCCTTCTCGGCACAGCCACAGCCCAGCTCCGAAATTCAAAACGTCCAGCCACTGCTCCCACACCAAAGGGGCTAGCACTGAAAGCTCTTGCTGGCCATCACCTTCCCTAGGCAGCCCTTCCACAGCCCCACAAGCACTGGCGCTCTGAGCTTCCTAGCCACAGCACAGTGGGGACGTTCCTTCTCGGCACAGCCACAGCCCAGCTCCGAAATTCAAAACGTCCAGCCACTGCTCCCACACCAAAGGGGCTAGCACTGAAAGCTCTTGCTGGCCATCACCTGCCCTAGGCAGCCCTTCCACAGCCCCACAAGCACTGGCGCTCTGAGCTTCCTAGCCACAGCACAGTGGGGACGTTCCTTCTCAGCACAGCCACAGCCCAGCTCCGAAATTCAAAACGTCCAGCCACTGCTCCCACACCAAAGGGGCTAGCACTGAAAGCTCTTGCTGGCCATCACCTGCCCTAGGCAGCCCTTCCACAGCCCCACAAGCACTGGCGCTCTGAGCTTCCTAGCCACAGCACAGTGGGGACGTTCCTTCTCGGCACAGCCACAGCCCAGCTCCGAAATTCAAAACGTCCAGCCACTGCTCCCACACCAAAGGGGCTAGCACTGAAAGCTCTTGCTGGCCATCACCTGCCCTAGGCAGCCCTTCCACAGCCCCACAAGCACTGGCGCTCTGAGCTTCCTAGCCACAGCACAGTGGGGACGTTCCTTCTCGGCACAGCCAGAGCCCAGCTCCGAAATTCAAAACGTCCAGCCACTGCTCCCACACCAAAGGGGCTAGCACTGAAAGCTCTTGCTGGCCATCACCTGCCCTAGGCAGCCCTTCCACAGCCCCACAAGCACTGGCGCTCTGAGCTTCCTAGCCACAGCACAGTGGGGACGTTCCTTCTCGGCACAGCCACAGCCCAGCTCCGAAATTCAAAACGTCCAGCCACTGCTCCCACACCAAAGGGGCTAGCACTGAAAGCTCTTGCTGGCCATCACCTGCCCTAGGCAGCCCTTCCACAGCCCCACAAGCACTGGCGCTCTGAGCTTCCTAGCCACAGCACAGTGGGGACGTTCCTTCTCGGCACAGCCACAGCCCAGCTCCGAAATTCAAAACGTCCAGCCACTGCTCCCACACCAAAGGGGCTAGCACTGAAAGCTCTTGCTGGCCATCACCTGCCCTAGGCAGCCCTTCCACAGCCCCACAAGCACTGGCGCTCTGAGCTTCCTAGCCACAGCACAGTGGGGACGTTCCTTCTCGGCACAGCCAGAGCCCAGCTCCGAAATTCAAAACGTCCAGCCACTGCTCCCACACCAAAGGGGCTAGCACTGAAAGCTCTTGCTGGCCATCACCTTCCCTAGGTAGCCCTTCCACAGCCCCACAAGCACTGGTGCTCTGAGCTTCCTAGCCACAGCACAGTGGGGACGTTCCTTCTCGGCACAGCCACAGCCCAGCTCCGAAATTCAAAACGTCCAGCCACTGCTCCCACACCAAAGGGGCTAGCACTGAAAGCTCTTGCTGGCCATCACCTGCCCTAGGCAGCCCTTCCACAGCCCCACAAGCACTGGCGCTCTGAGCTTCCTAGCCACAGCACAGTGGGGACGTTCCTTCTCGGCACAGCCACAGCCCAGCTCCGAAATTCAAAACGTCCAGCCACTGCTCCCACACCAAAGGGGCTAGCACTGAAAGCTCTTGCTGGCCATCACCTTCCCTAGGCAGCCCTTCCACAGCCCCACAAGCACTGGCGCTCTGAGCTTCCTAGCCACAGCACAGTGGGGACGTTCCTTCTCGGCACAGCCACAGCCCAGCTCCGAAATTCGAAACGTCCAGCCACTGCTCCCACACCAAAGGGGCTAGCACTGAAAGCTCTTGCTGGCCATCACCTTCCCTAGGCAGCCCTTCCACAGCCCCACAAGCACTGGCGCTCTGAGCTTCCTAGCCACAGCACAGTGGGGACGTTCCTTCTCGGCACAGCCACAGCCCAGCTCCGAAATTCAAAACGTCCAGCCACTGCTCCCACACCAAAGGGGCTAGCACTGAAAGCTCTTGCTGGCCATCACCTGCCCTAGGCAGCCCTTCCACAGCCCCACAAGCACTGGCGCTCTGAGCTTCCTAGCCACAGCACAGTGGGGACGTTCCTTCTCGGCACAGCCACAGCCCAGCTCCCAAATTCAAAACGTCCAGCCACTGCTCCCACACCAAAGGGGCTAGCACTGAAAGCTCTTGCTGGCCATCACCTGCCCTAGGCAGCCCTTCCACAGCCCCACAAGCACTGGCGCTCTGAGCTTCCTAGCCACAGCACAGTGGGGACGTTCCTTCTCGGCACAGCCACAGCCCAGCTCCGAAATTCAAAACGTCCAGCCACTGCTCCCACACCAAAGGGGCTAGCACTGAAAGCTCTTGCTGGCCATCACCTGCCCTAGGCAGCCCTTCCACAGCCCCACAAGCACTGGCGCTCTGAGCTTCCTAGCCACAGCACAGTGGGGACGTTCCTTCTCGGCACAGCCACAGCCCAACTCCGAAATTCAAAACGTCCAGCCACTGCTCCCACACCAAAGGGGCTAGCACTGAAAGCTCTTGCTGGCCATCACCTGCCCTAGGCTGCCCTTCCACAGCCCCACAAGCACTGGCGCTCTGAGCTTCCTAGCCACAGCACAGTGGGGACGTTCCTTCTCGGCACAGCCACAGCCCAGCTCCGAAATTCAAAACGTCCAGCCACTGCTCCCACACCAAAGGGGCTAGCACTGAAAGCTCTTGCTGGCCATCACCTGCCCTAGGCAGCCCTTCCACAGCCCCACAAGCACTGGCGCTCTGAGCTTCCTAGCCACAGCACAGTGGGGACGTTCCTTCTCGGCACAGCCACAGCCCAGCTCCGAAATTCAAAACGTCCAGCCACTGCTCCCACACCAAAGGGGCTAGCACTGAAAGCTCTTGCTGGCCATCACCTGCCCTAGGCAGCCCTTCCACAGCCCCACAACCACTGGCGCTCTGAGCTTCCTAGCCACAGCACAGTGGGGACGTTCCTTCTCGGCACAGCCACAGCCCAGCTCCGAAATTCAAAACGTCCAGCCACTGCTCCCACACCAAAGGGGCTAGCACTGAAAGCTCTTGCTGGCCATCACCTGCCCTAGGCAGCCCTTCCACAGCCCCACAAGCACTGGCGCTCTGAGCTTCCTAGCCACAGCACAGTGGGGACGTTCCTTCTCGGCACAGCCAGAGCCCAGCTCCGAAATTCAAAACGTCCAGCCACTGCTCCCACACCAAAGGGGCTAGCACTGAAAGCTCTTGCTGGCCATCACCTGCCCTAGGCTGCCCTTCCACAGCCCCACAAGCACTGGCGCTCTGAGCTTCCTAGCCACAGCACAGTGGGGACGTTCCTTCTCGGCACAGCCACAGCCCAGCTCCGAAATTCAAAACGTCCAGCCACTGCTCCCACACCAAAGGGGCTAGCACTGAAAGCTCTTGCTGGCCATCACCTGCCCTAGGCAGCCCTTCCACAGCCCCACAAGCACTGGCGCTCTGAGCTTCCTAGCCACAGCACAGTGGGGACGTTCCTTCTCGGCACAGCCACAGCCCAGCTCCGAAATTCAAAACGTCCAGCCACTGCTCCCACACCAAAGGGGCTAGCACTGAAAGCTCTTGCTGGCCATCACCTGCCCTAGGCAGCCCTTCCACAGCCCCACAAGCACTGGCGCTCTGAGCTTCCTAGCCACAGCACAGTGGGGACGTTCCTTCTCGGCACAGCCACAGCCCAACTCCGAAATTCAAAACGTCCAGCCACTGCTCCCACACCAAAGGGGCTAGCACTGAAAGCTCTTGCTGGCCATCACCTGCCCTAGGCAGCCCTTCCACAGCCCCACAAGCACTGGCGCTCTGAGCTTCCTAGCCACAGCACAGTGGGGACGTTCCTTCTCGGCACAGCCAGAGCCCAGCTCCGAAATGCAAAACGTCCAGCCACTGCTCCCACACCAAAGGGGCTAGCACTGAAAGCTCTTGCTGGCCATCACCTGCCCTAGGCAGCCCTTCCACAGCCCCACAAGCACTGGCGCTCTGAGCTTCCTAGCCACAGCACAGTGGGGACGTTCCTTCTCAGCACAGCCACAGCCCAGCTCCGAAATTCAAAACGTCCAGCCACTGCTCCCACACCAAAGGGGCTAGCACTGAAAGCTCTTGCTGGCCATCACCTGCCCTAGGCAGCCCTTCCACAGCCCCACAAGCACTGGCGCTCTGAGCTTCCTAGCCACAGCACAGTGGGGACGTTCCTTCTCGGCACAGCCAGAGCCCAGCTCCGAAATTCAAAACGTCCAGCCACTGCTCCCACACCAAAGGGGCTAGCACTGAAAGCTCTTGCTGGCCATCACCTGCCCTAGGCAGCCCTTCCACAGCCCCACAAGCACTGGCGCTCTGAGCTTCCTAGCCACAGCACAGTGGGGACGTTCCTTCTCGGCACAGCCAGAGCCCAGCTCCGAAATTCAAAACGTCCAGCCACTGCTCCCACACCAAAGGGGCTAGCACTGAAAGCTCTTGCTGGCCATCACCTGCCCTAGGCAGCCCTTCCACAGCGCCACAACCACTGGCGCTCTGAGCTTCCTAGCCACAGCACAGTGGGGACGTTCCTTCTCGGCACAGCCACAGCCCAACTCCGAAATTCAAAACGTCCAGCCACTGCTCCCACACCAAAGGGGCTAGCACTGAAAGCTCTTGCTGGCCATCACCTTCCCTAGGCAGCCCTTCCACAGCCCCACAAGCACTGGCGCTCTGAGCTTCCTAGCCACAGCACAGTGGGGACGTTCCTTCTCGGCACAGCCACAGCCCAGCTCCGAAATTCAAAACGTCCAGCCACTGCTCCCACACCAAAGGGGCTAGCACTGAAAGCTCTTGCTGGCCATCACCTGCCCTAGGCAGCCCTTCCACAGCCCCACAAGCACTGGCGCTCTGAGCTTCCTAGCCACAGCACAGTGGGGACGTTCCTTCTCAGCACAGCCACAGCCCAGCTCCCAAATTCAAAACGTCCAGCCACTGCTCCCACACCAAAGGGGCTAGCACTGAAAGCTCTTGCTGGCCATCACCTGCCCTAGGCAGCCCTTCCACAGCCCCACAAGCACTGGCGCTCTGAGCTTCCTAGCCACAGCACAGTGGGGACGTTCCTTCTCGGCACAGCCACAGCCCAGCTCCGAAATTCAAAACGTCCAGCCACTGCTCCCACACCAAAGGGGCTAGCACTGAAAGCTCTTGCTGGCCATCACCTGCCCTAGGCAGCCCTTCCACAGCCCCACAACCACTGGCGCTCTGAGCTTCCTAGCCACAGCACAGTGGGGACGTTCCTTCTCGGCACAGCCAGAGCCCAGCTCCGAAATTCAAAACGTCCAGCCACTGCTCCCACACCAAAGGGGCTAGCACTGAAAGCTCTTGCTGGCCATCACCTGCCCTAGGCAGCCCTTCCACAGCCCCACAAGCACTGGCGCTCTGAGCTTCCTTGCCACAGCACAGTGGGGACGTTCCTTCTCAGCACAGCCACATCCCAGCTCCGAAATTCGAAACGTCCAGCCACTGCTCCCACACCAAAGGGGCTAGCACTGAAAGCTCTTGCTGGCCATCACCTGCCCTAGGCAGCCCTTCCACAGCCCCACAAGCACTGGCGCTCTGAGCTTCCTAGCCACAGCACAGTGGGGACGTTCCTTCTCGGCACAGCCAGAGCCCAGCTCCGAAATTCAAAACGTCCAGCCACTGCTCCCACACCAAAGGGGCTAGCACTGAAAGCTCTTGCTGGCCATCACCTTCCCTAGGTAGCCCTTCCACAGCCCCACAAGCACTGGCGCTCTGAGCTTCCTAGCCACAGCACAGTGGGGACGTTCCTTCTCGGCACAGCCAGAGCCCAGCTCCGAAATTCAAAACGTCCAGCCACTGCTCCCACACCAAAGGGGCTAGCACTGAAAGCTCTTGCTGGCCATCACCTTCCCTAGGCAGCCCTTCCACAGCCCCACAAGCACTGGCGCTCTGAGCTTCCTAGCCACAGCACAGTGGGGACGTTCCTTCTCGGCACAGCCACAGCCCAGCTCCGAAATTCAAAACGTCCAGCCACTGCTCCCACACCAAAGGGGCTAGCACTGAAAGCTCTTGCTGGCCATCACCTGCCCTAGGCAGCCCTTCCACAGCCCCACAAGCACTGGCGCTCTGAGCTTCCTAGCCACAGCACAGTGGGGACGTTCCTTCTCAGCACAGCCACAGCCCAGCTCCGAAATTCAAAACGTCCAGCCACTGCTCCCACACCAAAGGGGCTAGCACTGAAAGCTCTTGCTGGCCATCACCTGCCCTAGGCAGCCCTTCCACAGCCCCATAAGCACTGGCGCTCTGAGCTTCCTAGCCACAGCACAGTGGGGACGTTCCTTCTCGGCACAGCCACAGCCCAACTCCGAAATTCAAAACGTCCAGCCACTGCTCCCACACCAAAGGGGCTAGCACTGAAAGCTCTTGCTGGCCATCACCTGCCCTAGGCTGCCCTTCCACAGCCCCACAAGCACTGGCGCTCTGAGCTTCCTAGCCACAGCACAGTGGGGACGTTCCTTCTCGGCACAGCCACAGCCCAGCTCCGAAATTCGAAACGTCCAGCCACTGCTCCCACACCAAAGGGGCTAGCACTGAAAGCTCTTGCTGGCCATCACCTGCCCTAGGCAGCCCTTCCACAGCCCCACAAGCACTGGCGCTCTGAGTTTCCTAGCCACAGCACAGTGGGGACGTTCCTTCTCGGCACAGCCACAGCCCAACTCCGAAATTCAAAACGTCCAGCCACTGCTCCCACACCAAAGGGGCTAGCACTGAAAGCTCTTGCTGGCCATCACCTTCCCTAGGCAGCCCTTCCACAGCCCCACAAGCACTGGCGCTCTGAGCTTCCTAGCCACAGCACAGTGGGGACGTTCCTTCTCGGCACAGCCAGAGCCCAGCTCCGAAATTCAAAACGTCCAGCCACTGCTCCCACACCAAAGGGGCTAGCACTGAAAGCTCTTGCTGGCCATCACCTGCCCTAGGCAGCCCTTCCACAGCCCCACAAGCACTGGCGCTCTGAGCTTCCTAGCCACAGCACAGTGGGGACGTTCCTTCTCGGCACAGCCACAGCCCAGCTCCGAAATTCAAAACGTCCAGCCACTGCTCCCACACCAAAGGGGCTAGCACTGAAAGCTCTTGCTGGCCATCACCTGCCCTAGGCAGCCCTTCCACAGCCCCACAAGCACTGGCGCTCTGAGCTTCCTAGCCACAGCACAGTGGGGACGTTCCTTCTCGGCACAGCCACAGCCCAGCTCCGAAATTCAAAACGTCCAGCCACTGCTCCCACACCAAAGGGGCTAGCACTGAAAGCTCTTGCTGGCCATCACCTGCCCTAGGCAGCCCTTCCACAGCCCCACAACTACTGGCGCTCTGAGCTTCCTAGCCACAGCACAGTGGGGACGTTCCTTCTCGGCACAGCCACAGCCCAGCTCCGAAATTCAAAAAGTCCAGCCACTGCTCCCACACCAAAGGGGCTAGCACTGAAAGCTCTTGCTGGCCATCACCTGCCCTAGGCAGCCCTTCCACAGCCCCACAAGCACTGGCGCTCTGAGCTTCCTAGCCACAGCACAGTGGGGACGTTCCTTCTCGGCACAGCCAGAGCCCAGCTCCGAAATTCAAAACGTCCAGCCACTGCTCCCACACCAAAGGGGCTAGCACTGAAAGCTCTTGCTGGCCATCACCTGCCCTAGGCAGCCCTTCCACAGCCCCACAAGCACTGGCGCTCTGAGCTTCCTAGCCACAGCACAGTGGGGACGTTCCTTCTCGGCACAGCCACAGCCCAACTCCGAAATTCAAAACGTCCAGCCACTGCTCCCACACCAAAGGGGCTAGCACTGAAAGCTCTTGCTGGCCATCACCTGCCCTAGGCAGCCCTTCCACAGCCCCACAAGCACTGGCGCTCTGAGCTTCCTAGCCACAGCACAGTGGGGACGTTCCTTCTCGGCACAGCCACAGCCCAGCTCCGAAATTCAAAACGTCCAGCCACTGCTCCCACACCAAAGGGGCTAGCACTGAAAGCTCTTGCTGGCCATCACCTGCCCTAGGCAGCCCTTCCACAGCCCCACAAGCACTGGCGCTCTGAGCTTCCTAGCCACAGCACAGTGGGGACGTTCCTTCTCAGCACAGCCACAGCCCAGCTCCCAAATTCAAAACGTCCAGCCACTGCTCCCACACCAAAGGGGCTAGCACTGAAAGCTCTTGCTGGCCATCACCTGCCCTAGGCAGCCCTTCCACAGCCCCACAAGCACTGGCGCTCTGAGCTTCCTAGCCACAGCACAGTGGGGACGTTCCTTCTCGGCACAGCCACAGCCCAGCTCCGAAATTCAAAACGTCCAGCCACTGCTCCCACACCAAAGGGGCTAGCACTGAAAGCTCTTGCTGGCCATCACCTGCCCTAGGCAGCCCTTCCACAGCCCCACAACCACTGGCGCTCTGAGCTTCCTAGCCACAGCACAGTGGGGACGTTCCTTCTCGGCACAGCCACAGCCCAGCTCCGAAATTCAAAACGTCCAGCCACTGCTCCCACACCAAAGGGGCTAGCACTGAAAGCTCTTGCTGGCCATCACCTGCCCTAGGCAGCCCTTCCACAGCCCCACAAGCACTGGCGCTCTGAGCTTCCTAGCCACAGCACAGTGGGGACGTTCCTTCTCAGCACAGCCACAGCCCAGCTACGAAATTCGAAACGTCCAGCCACTGCTCCCACACCAAAGGGGCTAGCACTGAAAGCTCTTGCTGGCCATCACCTGCCCTAGGCAGCCCTTCCACAGCCCCACAAGCACTGGCGCTCTGAGCTTCCTAGCCACAGCACAGTGGGGACGTTCCTTCTCGGCACAGCCACAGCCCAGCTCCGAAATTCAAAACGTCCAGCCACTGCTCCCACACCAAAGGGGCTAGCACTGAAAGCTCTTGCTGGCCATCACCTGCCCTAGGCAGCCCTTCCACAGCCCCACAAGCACTGGCGCTCTGAGCTTCCTAGCCACAGCACAGTGGGGACGTTCCTTCTCAGCACAGCCACAGCCCAGCTCCGAAATTCAAAACCTCCAGCCACTGCTCCCACACCAAAGGGGCTAGCACTGAAAGCTCTTGCTGGCCATCACCTGCCCTAGGCTGCCCTTCCACAGCCCCACAAGCACTGGCGCTCTGAGCTTCCTAGCCACAGCACAGTGGGGACGTTCCTTCTCGGCACAGCCAGAGCCCAGCTCTGAAATTCGAAACGTCCAGCCACTGCTCCCACACCAAAGGGGCTAGCACTGAAAGCTCTTGCTGGCCATCACCTGCCCTAGGCAGCCCTTCCACAGCCCCACAAGCACTGGCGCTCTGAGCTTCCTAGCCACAGCACAGTGGGGACGTTCCTTCTCGGCACAGCCACAGCCCAGCTCCGAAATTCAAAACGTCCAGCCACTGCTCCCACACCAAAGGGGCTAGCACTGAAAGCTCTTGCTGGCCATCACCTGCCCTAGGCAGCCCTTCCACAGCCCCACAAGCACTGGCGCTCTGAGCTTCCTAGCCACAGCACAGTGGGGACGTTCCTTCTCGGCACAGCCACAGCCCAGCTCCGAAATTCAAAACCTCCAGCCACTGCTCCCACACCAAAGGGGCTAGCACTGAAAGCTCTTGCTGGCCATCACCTGCCCTAGGCAGCCCTTCCACAGCCCCACAAGCACTGGCGCTCTGAGCTTCCTAGCCACAGCACAGTGGGGACGTTCCTTCTCAGCACAGCCACAGCCCAGCTCCGAAATTCAAAAAGTCCAGCCACTGCTCCCACACCAAAGGGGCTAGCACTGAAAGCTCTTGCTGGCCATCACCTGCCCTAGGCAGCCCTTCCACAGCCCCACAAGCACTGGCGCTCTGAGCTTCCTAGCCACAGCACAGTGGGGACGTTCCTTCTCGGCACAGCCACAGCCCAGCTCCCAAATTCAAAACGTCCAGCCACTGCTCCCACACCAAAGGGGCTAGCACTGAAAGCTCTTGCTGGCCATCACCTGCCCTAGGCAGCCCTTCCACAGCCCCACAAGCACTGGCGCTCTGAGCTTCCTAGCCACAGCACAGTGGGGACGTTCCTTCTCAGCACAGCCACAGCCCAGCTCCCAAATTCAAAACGTCCAGCCACTGCTCCCACACCAAAGGGGCTAGCACTGAAAGCTCTTGCTGGCCATCACCTGCCCTAGGCAGCCCTTCCACAGCCCCACAAGCACTGGCGCTCTGAGCTTCCTAGCCACAGCACAGTGGGGACGTTCCTTCTCGGCACAGCCAGAGCCCAGCTCCGAAATTCAAAACGTCCAGCCACTGCTCCCACACCAAAGGGGCTAGCACTGAAAGCTCTTGCTGGCCATCACCTGCCCTAGGCTGCCCTTCCACAGCCCCACAAGCACTGGCGCTCTGAGCTTCCTAGCCACAGCACAGTGGGGACGTTCCTTCTCAGCACAGCCACAGCCCAGCTCCGAAATTCAAAACGTCCAGCCACTGCTCCCACACCAAAGGGGCTAGCACTGAAAGCTCTTGCTGGCCATCACCTGCCCTAGGCTGCCCTTCCACAGCCCCACAAGCACTGGCGCTCTGAGCTTCCTAGCCACAGCACAGTGGGGACGTTCCTTCTCGGCACAGCCAGAGCCCAGCTCCGAAATTCAAAACGTCCAGCCACTGCTCCCACACCAAAGGGGCTAGCACTGAAAGTTCTTGCTGGCCATCACCTGCCCTAGGCAGCCCTTCCACAGCCCCACAAGCACTGGCGCTCTGAGCTTCCTAGCCACAGCACAGTGGGGACGTTCCTTCTCGGCACAGCCACAGCCCAGCTCCGAAATTCAAAACGTCCAGCCACTGCTCCCACACCAAAGGGGCTAGCACTGAAAGCTCTTGCTGGCCATCACCTGCCCTAGGCAGCCCTTCCACAGCCCCACAAGCACTGGCGCTCTGAGCTTCCTAGCCACAGCACAGTGGGGACGTTCCTTCTCGGCACAGCCACAGCCCAGCTCCGAAATTCAAAACGTCCAGCCACTGCTCCCACACCAAAGGGGCTAGCACTGAAAGCTCTTGCTGGCCATCACCTGCCCTAGGCAGCCCTTCCACAGCCCCACAAGCACTGGCGCTCTGAGCTTCCTAGCCACAGCACAGTGGGGACGTTCCTTCTCAGCACAGCCACAGCCCAGCTACGAAATTCGAAACGTCCAGCCACTGCTCCCACACCAAAGGGGCTAGCACTGAAAGCTCTTGCTGGCCATCACCTTCCCTAGGCAGCCCTTCCACAGCCCCACAAGCACTGGCGCTCTGAGCTTCCTAGCCACAGCACAGTGGGGACGTTCCTTCTCGGCACAGCCAGAGCCCAGCTCCGAAATTCAAAACGTCCAGCCACTGCTCCCACACCAAAGGGGCTAGCACTGAAAGCTCTTGCTGGCCATCACCTGCCCTAGGCTGCCCTTCCACAGCCCCACAAGCACTGGCGCTCTGAGCTTCCTAGCCACAGCACAGTGGGGACGTTCCTTCTCGGCACAGCCACAGCCCAGCTCCGAAATTCAAAACGTCCAGCCACTGCTCCCACACCAAAGGGGCTAGCACTGAAAGCTCTTGCTGGCCATCACCTGCCCTAGGCAGCCCTTCCACAGCCCCACAAGCACTGGCGCTCTGAGCTTCCTAGCCACAGCACAGTGGGGACGTTCCTTCTCGGCACAGCCACAGCCCAGCTCCGAAATTCAAAACGTCCAGCCACTGCTCCCACACCAAAGGGGCTAGCACTGAAAGCTCTTGCTGGCCATCACCTGCCCTAGGCAGCCCTTCCACAGCCCCACAAGCACTGGCGCTCTGAGCTTCCTAGCCACAGCACAGTGGGGACGTTCCTTCTCAGCACAGCCACAGCCCAGCTCCCAAATTCAAAACGTCCAGCCACTGCTCCCACACCAAAGGGGCTAGCACTGAAAGCTCTTGCTGGCCATCACCTTCCCTAGGCAGCCCTTCCACAGCCCCACAAGCACTGGCGCTCTGAGCTTCCTAGCCACAGCACAGTGGGGACGTTCCTTCTCGGCACAGCCACAGCCCAGCTCCGAAATTCAAAACGTCCAGCCACTGCTCCCACACCAAAGGGGCTAGCACTGAAAGCTCTTGCTGGCCATCACCTGCCCTAGGCTGCCCTTCCACAGCCCCACAAGCACTGGCGCTCTGAGCTTCCTAGCCACAGCACAGTGGGGACGTTCCTTCTCGGCACAGCCAGAGCCCAGCTCTGAAATTCGAAACGTCCAGCCACTGCTCCCACACCAAAGGGGCTAGCACTGAAAGCTCTTGCTGGCCATCACCTGCCCTAGGCAGCCCTTCCACAGCCCCACAAGCACTGGCGCTCTGAGCTTCCTAGCCACAGCACAGTGGGGACGTTCCTTCTCAGCACAGCCACAGCCCAGCTCCGAAATTCAAAAAGTCCAGCCACTGCTCCCACACCAAAGGGGCTAGCACTGAAAGCTCTTGCTGGCCATCACCTGCCCTAGGCAGCCCTTCCACAGCCCCACAAGCACTGGCGCTCTGAGCTTCCTAGCCACAGCACAGTGGGGACGTTCCTTCTCGGCACAGCCACAGCCCAGCTCCGAAATTCAAAACGTCCAGCCACTGCTCCCACACCAAAGGGGCTAGCACTGAAAGCTCTTGCTGGCCATCACCTGCCCTAGGCAGCCCTTCCACAGCCCCACAAGCACTGGCGCTCTGAGCTTCCTAGCCACAGCACAGTGGGGACGTTCCTTGTCAGCACAGCCAGAGCCCAGCTTCGAAATTCGAAACGTCCAGCCACTGCTCCCACACCAAAGGGGCTAGCACTGAAAGCTCTTGCTGGCCATCACCTGCCCTAGGCAGCCCTTCCACAGCCCCACAAGCACTGGCGCTCTGAGCTTCCTAGCCACAGCACAGTGGGGACGTTCCTTCTCAGCACAGCCACAGCCCAGCTCCGAAATTCAAAACGTCCAGCCACTGCTCCCACACCAAAGGGGCTAGCACTGAAAGCTCTTGCTGGCCATCACCTGCCCTAGGCAGCCCTTCCACAGCCCCACAAGCACTGGCGCTCTGAGCTTCCTAGCCACAGCACAGTGGGGACGTTCCTTCTCAGCACAGCCACAGCCCAGCTCCGAAATTCAAAACGTCCAGCCACTGCTCCCACACCAAAGGGGCTAGCACTGAAAGCTCTTGCTGGCCATCACCTGCCCTAGGCAGCCCTTCCACAGCCCCACAAGCACTGGCGCTCTGAGCTTCCTAGCCACAGCACAGTGGGGACGTTCCTTCTCGGCACAGCCACAGCCCAGCTCCGAAATTCAAAACGTCCAGCCACTGCTCCCACACCAAAGGGGCTAGCACTGAAAGCTCTTGCTGGCCATCACCTGCCCTAGGCAGCCCTTCCACAGCCCCACAAGCACTGGCGCTCTGAGCTTCCTAGCCACAGCACAGTGGGGACGTTCCTTCTCGGCACAGCCAGAGCCCAGCTCCGAAATTCAAAACGTCCAGCCACTGCTCCCACACCAAAGGGGCTAGCACTGAAAGCTCTTGCTGGCCATCACCTGCCCTAGGCAGCCCTTCCACAGCCCCACAAGCACTGGCGCTCTGAGCTTCCTAGCCACAGCACAGTGGGGACGTTCCTTCTCGGCACAGCCACAGCCCAGCTCCGAAATTCAAAACGTCCAGCCACTGCTCCCACACCAAAGGGGCTAGCACTGAAAGCTTTTGCTGGCCATCACCTGCCCTAGGCAGCCCTTCCACAGCCCCACAAGCACTGGCGCTCTGAGCTTCCTAGCCACAGCACAGTGGGGACGTTCCTTCTCGGCACAGCCACAGCCCAGCTCCGAAATTCAAAACGTCCAGCCACTGCTCCCACACCAAAGGGGCTAGCACTGAAAGCTCTTGCTGGCCATCACCTGCCCTAGGCAGCCCTTCCACAGCCCCACAAGCACTGGCGCTCTGAGCTTCCTAGCCACAGCACAGTGGGGACGTTCCTTCTCAGCACAGCCACAGCCCAGCTCCGAAATTCAAAACGTCCAGCCACTGCTCCCACACCAAAGGGGCTAGCACTGAAAGCTCTTGCTGGCCATCACCTGCCCTAGGCAGCCCTTCCACAGCCCCACAACCACTGGCGCTCTGAGCTTCCTAGCCACAGCACAGTGGGGACGTTCCTTCTCGGCACAGCCACAGCCCAGCTCCGAAATTCAAAACGTCCAGCCACTGCTCCCACACCAAAGGGGCTAGCACTGAAAGCTCTTGCTGGCCATCACCTGCCCTAGGCAGCCCTTCCACAGCCCCACAAGCACTGGCGCTCTGAGCTTCCTAGCCACAGCACAGTGGGGACGTTCCTTCTCAGCACAGCCACAGCCCAGCTACGAAATTCGAAACGTCCAGCCACTGCTCCCACACCAAAGGGGCTAGCACTGAAAGCTCTTGCTGGCCATCACCTTCCCTAGGCAGCCCTTCCACAGCCCCACAAGCACTGGCGCTCTGAGCTTCCTAGCCACAGCACAGTGGGGACGTTCCTTCTCAGCACAGCCACAGCCCAGCTCCCAAATTCAAAACGTCCAGCCACTGCTCCCACACCAAAGGGGCTAGCACTGAAAGCTCTTGCTGGCCATCACCTGCCCTAGGCTGCCCTTCCACAGCCCCACAAGCACTGGCGCTCTGAGCTTCCTAGCCACAGCACAGTGGGGACGTTCCTTCTCGGCACAGCCAGAGCCCAGCTCTGAAATTCGAAACGTCCAGCCACTGCTCCCACACCAAAGGGGCTAGCACTGAAAGCTCTTGCTGGCCATCACCTGCCCTAGGCAGCCCTTCCACAGCCCCACAAGCACTGGCGCTCTGAGCTTCCTAGCCACAGCACAGTGGGGACGTTCCTTCTCGGCACAGCCACAGCCCAGCTCCGAAATTCAAAACGTCCAGCCACTGCTCCCACACCAAAGGGGCTAGCACTGAAAGCTCTTGCTGGCCATCACCTGCCCTAGGCTGCCCTTCCACAGCCCCACAAGCACTGGCGCTCTGAGCTTCCTAGCCACAGCACAGTGGGGACGTTCCTTCTCAGCACAGCCACAGCCCAGCTCCGAAATTCAAAACGTCCAGCCACTGCTCCCACACCAAAGGGGCTAGCACTGAAAGCTCTTGCTGGCCATCACCTGCCCTAGGCAGCCCTTCCACAGCCCCACAAGCACTGGCGCTCTGAGCTTCCTAGCCACAGCACAGTGGGGACGTTCCTTCTCAGCACAGCCACAGCCCAGCTCCGAAATTCAAAAAGTCCAGCCACTGCTCCCACACCAAAGGGGCTAGCACTGAAAGCTCTTGCTGGCCATCACCTGCCCTAGGCAGCCCTTCCACAGCCCCACAAGCACTGGCGCTCTGAGCTTCCTAGCCACAGCACAGTGGGGACGTTCCTTCTCGGCACAGCCACAGCCCAGCTCCGAAATTCAAAACGTCCAGCCACTGCTCCCACACCAAAGGGGCTAGCACTGAAAGCTCTTGCTGGCCATCACCTGCCCTAGGCAGCCCTTCCACAGCCCCACAAGCACTGGCGCTCTGAGCTTCCTAGCCACAGCACAGTGGGGACGTTCCTTCTCAGCACAGCCACAGCCCAGCTCCCAAATTCAAAACGTCCAGCCACTGCTCCCACACCAAAGGGGCTAGCACTGAAAGCTCTTGCTGGCCATCACCTGCCCTAGGCAGCCCTTCCACAGCCCCACAAGCACTGGCGCTCTGAGCTTCCTAGCCACAGCACAGTGGGGACGTTCCTTCTCGGCACAGCCACAGCCCAGCTCCGAAATTCAAAACGTCCAGCCACTGCTCCCACACCAAAGGGGCTAGCACTGAAAGCTCTTGCTGGCCATCACCTGCCCTAGGCTGCCCTTCCACAGCCCCACAAGCACTGGCGCTCTGAGCTTCCTAGCCACAGCACAGTGGGGACGTTCCTTCTCAGCCCAGCCACAGCCCAGCTCCGAAATTCAAAACGTCCAGCCACTGCTCCCACACCAAAGGGGCTAGCACTGAAAGCTCTTGCTGGCCATCACCTGCCCTAGGCTGCCCTTCCACAGCCCCACAAGCACTGGCGCTCTGAGCTTCCTAGCCACAGCACAGTGGGGACGTTCCTTCTCGGCACAGCCAGAGCCCAGCTCCGAAATTCAAAACGTCCAGCCACTGCTCCCACACCAAAGGGGCTAGCACTGAAAGTTCTTGCTGGCCATCACCTGCCCTAGGCAGCCCTTCCACAGCCCCACAAGCACTGGCGCTCTGAGCTTCCTAGCCACAGCACAGTGGGGACGTTCCTTCTCGGCACAGCCACAGCCCAGCTCCGAAATTCAAAACGTCCAGCCACTGCTCCCACACCAAAGGGGCTAGCACTGAAAGCTCTTGCTGGCCATCACCTGCCCTAGGCAGCCCTTCCACAGCCCCACAAGCACTGGCGCTCTGAGCTTCCTAGCCACAGCACAGTGGGGACGTTCCTTCTCGGCACAGCCAGAGCCCAGCTCCGAAATTCAAAACGTCCAGCCACTGCTCCCACACCAAAGGGGCTAGCACTGAAAGCTCTTGCTGGCCATCACCTGCCCTAGGCAGCCCTTCCACAGCCCCACAAGCACTGGCGCTCTGAGCTTCCTAGCCACAGCACAGTGGGGACGTTCCTTCTCGGCACAGCCACAGCCCAGCTCCGAAATTCAAAACGTCCAGCCACTGCT